>NW_027597714.1:0-60000 GCF_964194155.1 Cetorhinus maximus | reverse complement strand
GTGTGTGTGTGCATTGCATTTGTATTAATTTATTTCCTTGGGTTTTTAGTAACTAATAAACTCACTCCTTCTTTAACTCAGGATAGCCTGGTTAAATTGGCTCCTTTTAAAATATAAATACATTTGGACTGAGAAAAGGCATCCACAAGGGAAGGGGTCCTTTTCAGATTAACCTTGTTGCGACCGACCGAGGGGGCAGGATAAAGCATGGGAGCCAGTTCATCACTCCTTACCCGGGAGCTTAACAATTTGGGCTCTCGTTTAGGAAGTTAACGAGTTTGGAGGACTTCACGTGGCGACCGGTGGTAACTATATGGAATTGTATATGAAATTTTATATGGTGGTCTTATATGTAATCGTATATGTGGTCTTGCATTTAATTTTATATGTAACTTCATATGAAATCTTAAATGGAATCTTATATGTAATCTTATATATAATATTATATAGAATCTTATATGGTGACCTTATGTGCAATCTTATTTACAATCTTATGTGGAACGTTAAATGTAATCTTATATGTTAATCTTATAAATAATCTTAAATGTTAACCCTATATGGCAATCTTATATGTAATCTTATGTAAGGGTGGTGCTGTTGTTGTCTGGTGTACTGACCTCTACCTCACAGAGACTGAGCATCAATTCTCAGACACTTCCTCCTACCTCCCCCTAGACCATGACCCCACCACCGAACATCAAGCCATTGTTTCCAGGACTGTCACTGACCTCATCTCCTCTGGGGATTTTCCCTCCACAGCTTCCAACCTCATAGCTTCCAAACCTCGGACGGCCCGCTTCTACCTCCTACCCAAAATCCACAGACAGGACTGTCCCGGTAGACTGATTGTGTCAGCCGGTTCCTGCCCCACGGAACTCATTTCTTGCTATCTAGACTCCATTCTCTCTCCCCTTGTCCAGTCTCTTCCCACCTACATCTGTGATTCCTCTGACGCCCTACATCATATCAACAATTTCCAGTTCCCTGGCCCCAACCGCCTCCTCTTCACCAAAAAGAGACAGGCATAACTGGGGCCCATGCGGGTACCCATAGCCACACCTTTTATTTGGAGGAAGTGAGAGGAGTTTTAAGGAGAAATTGTTCAGTGTGAGAACAAGTTCAGCCAGACGGAGGAGAGTAGTGGTGGATGGGGATTGTTCGGGCCTCTGTTCGAGGAAGAAGCTAAGGGCCCTCGGACCATCCCGGTGGGGGATGGAGGTGTAGAGGGATTGGACGTCCATGGTGAAGAGGAGGTGGTTGGGGCCAGGGAACTGGAAATTGTTGAAATGATGTAGGGTGTCAGAGGAATCACAGATGTAGGTGGGAAGGGACTGGACAAGGGGAGAGAGAATGGAGTCAAGATAGCAAGAAATGAGTTCCGTGGGGCAGGAACAGGCTGACACGATCGGTCTGCCAGGACAGTTCTGTTTGTGGATTTTGGGTAGGAGGTAGAAGCGGGCCATCCGAGGTTGGGAGACTATGAGGTTGGAAGCTGTGGAAGGAAGATCTCCAGAGGAGATGAGGTCAGTAACAGTCCTGGAAACAATGGCTTGATGTTCAGTGGTGGGGTCATGGTCCAGGGAGAGGTAGGAGGAAATATCTGCAAGTTGACGCTCAGCCTCTGCGAGGTAGAGGTCAGTGCGCCAGACAACAACAGCACCACCCTTGTCAGCGGGTTTGATGACAATGTCGGGGTTGGACCTGAGAGAACGGAGTGCAGCAAGTTCAGAGAGAGACAGGTTAGAGTGGGTGAGAGGAGCAGAGAAATTGAGATGACTAATGTCACGCCGACAGTTCTCAATGATCCACTCCTCCATCACCCCCAACCTCCCACCCCCTTCCAACGGCACCTTCCCATGCAACCGCAGAAGGTGTAACACCGGCCATTTTACTTCCCCCCTCCTCACCGTCCAAGGGCCCAAACACTCCTTTCAGGTGAGGCAGATCTTCCCTTGCACTCCCCTCAATTTAGTCTACTGCATTCGTTGCTCCCAATGCGGTTTCCTCTACACTGGAGAGACCAAACGCAGACTGGGTGACCGCTTTGCGGAACACCTTCGGTCTGTCCGCAAGCATGACCCTGACCTCCCTGTCGCTTGCCATTTCAACACTCCACCCTGCTCTCTTGCCCACATGTCCGTCCTTGGCTTGCTGCATTGTTCCAGTGAAGCTCAACGCAAACTGGAGGAACAGCACCTCATCTTCCGACTAGGCACTTTACAGCCTTCCGGACTTAACATTGAATTCAACAACTTCAGATCATGAAATCTCTCCTCCATCCTCACCCCTTTTTTAATCCAATTACTTATTTACTTATTTTTATTGTATATATTTATATTTTATTTATTCATTCAGTTTTTTTTTATACTTAATTCTACCTACACCCCTCCAGCACCTTCTTTAGTCATTAACACTCCCTTTGCCTTGTGTCCGTGACATCTTTGTCCAATTTCTCCTCAGCACCCATCTATCGCTGACCTTCTATCTTTCTCCACCCCCTCTTAAACAGTACAAAATCCATCACGCGTCTACTTCTCTTTAGCTCTGGAGGCGTTAACTCTGTTTCCCTCTTCCACAGACGATGCCAGACCCGCTGAGTTGTTCCAGAATTTCCTGTTTTTATTTCAGATTTCCAGCACCTGCAGTATTTTGCTTTTGTACATATCTGTAAACCTGACAAAGGGTCGGGAGTGGTCACCTTTAACAAGCGCGACTATGTCAACAAAACACACACCTTTCTTAGTGACAGGTCCAAATTCGTACCCATTGGACCTGCCACTCATCATGATCCAACAACCTTGCTCGAAAGCAAGCTAAAAAATATGCTTGCTGCACTTGTGTAAGAGTATCTGAATTGTAGGAAACTCTTTCGAGTTATCAACAGTCACAGATTGCAACTCTTTCGAGTACAATCACAGTTCTTGGTTTCCGGGAGTGGGACATGAACCCACAACCCTCTGATTCAAAGGCGAGGGTGCTATGAACTGAGCCACAGCTGACACCCAATTGGTAGTTAAACATTGGTAGTTGAATGCCCAGTGATGGGCATTAATTATTCCAACTGAATAGAATAAAATGGAAGTGCTGGAACACTTTGTGTGGAAGCTACCTGGAAGTCAGTAGCACTGAGGAATTGTCTTGGAAATAAACCAACTTTAACCAAGAGACCAGCCCGGATTAATCCTTCCACCACAACCTCTTATTGCGAGTAACATCATGAAGCTATTAATGTATGTAATATTGTTGGAAAATATTTTTCTTTTAAAATAGAGGTTTAGTCTGCGGATGTGCCTTAATTGGATTAAATCCAGCTGGTCTGAGTGCTTTTATATGTACTAGTTTTGATATGTAAGAGAAGTAGAGTGTATTTGCATTTTCTGAATAGGACATTCAAGAAGTGGGGTGGAAACTGACACCTATCTAACAGCTACCAAGCCATATGTTTACATTACTAATAAAATTGGTACTATGAAAGGAGTTTTATTGTTAGAAGTGGCTGGTGATGTAACGAGAATTCGCATTCAATGGGTGGTGGTAGGTGTAACTTCAGCAGTTTTCGGGTGCGCAGGGCAGAGGCAACGTGAGATCAAAAGGCAGCTGTCAGCCTCCAACAGGCTCCACAGGAACCAAAGTGGAAAGAACCTCATTTTGAATTCGTAAAGTGAAAATGCTTTGCTTGGTGTTTTTGGTTAAGTCTATGGGTTACTGTTGCCTTAATGGCGATTAGTTTGGGAATTTGTTGAAAGTGATGATAGTAGTAATTTGTAGCCATGTGTATATATATTTTAACCCGTGTAAGTTAATAAAATGCTTCATTTAGTTTAATGTAAAACCTCGGGAACTGGTGGTCTGATTCCTGAATTTAGAATCGCATCTCAAACATAAGACTTAAAATTATAGGTTTTGACAGTTGTTTCAAGTTCCCCTCTGGGATTTTTAAATAACTCAGCTGTACCGACTGCAGCAGTCGTAACAAAGAACGACGAGCTGCTGTGTGACATATACGACAAGGGCCGTCCTCATGGTTTGCTACGTCCGTGTATGTATGGGCTGCCCAAGACACACAAAAGTGATCAAAAACAAAAAAACTACTGCGGATGCTGGAAATCCAAAACAAAAACTGAATTACCTGGAAAAACTCAGCAGGTCTGGCGGCATCGGCGGAGAAGAAAAGAGTTGACGTTTCGAGTCCTCGCGACCTTCTGCTGAAGGGTCATGAGGACTCGAAACGTCGACACAAAATCGTGTGTAAATGGACATCACTTTTATGTATGACCAGTTCTGCACAACGTCATTTGGCCAATTGGTTGGGTGAATGGTGACAACCAGTTTTGAGCAAGTTTTCCACAGGCGCGGTGAAGGATTCCTCCACATTTGCGAAGCCCATACAGGGCTTGCACATCGAAAGCAATGTTGTGCCCATGTGCCCATTTGACATTGCTAGCCTAGCCACCAGTGTTCCGCTTAAGGAAGCCATAGGTATTTGCGCTGCAGCACTATATCATGGAGATCTAGACCCCCTCGCCATCGCGTGAGTGGGTACTCCATTGAACTTATGAACTCGGCGACTCACGCAGTTGAATTCAGTTTTTAGCGGCACCATGTGTGCCCAAATAGGTGGTGTTGCTATGGGATTCCCCTCTAGGCCCAGCTCTCACTGGTTTCCACGAGAAACGCATCTTTGATGGAATGACACCCAACCTCCTACCCCTCGCATGTGTTCGAGATGATACGTTTGCTATATTTGAATCCACAGCAGCGTGTAAGAATTTCCTTACTCCCCTTAATGGGCTCCAATCCTGCACTCAAATTCGCCATTTGAAATGGTGCAGTCAAGTGAACTCCCGGGCTGTCCACCGCAAGCCGACTTTCACTGTTATAAACGCTTTAATCACAGGAAATGGTTCACCTTGGTGGGCTAAGAACATTCTGGAAGAATTTGTGTTGTTTTTCTAAAAGACCCTGCCCCTTAAAGGGCTAAGGCGAGGACCTTGGTGGCTGCTGTTGCCAGAAAAGACGGCACTTTACAGGAAAAGGTAATTAAGTAGTTTTAAAGATGGCGGAGACCTCTTGACCCTCTAGACTTAACCAGGTACCGGGCGAAGCATTTTTGCCGTACGAATTCAAAAATGAGGTTCTTTTCACTTTGGTTCCTGTGGAGACGGTTGGACGCTTACGGCGGACTGTTTACAAAAGGGTCACATGGCGGTTGTGTCTTTAAAAGGAAAACATGCCTGGAAAGCTGGCTTTGGTTTTGCTTTGGTGGGGGAAGGGGAGGCGGGGGGTGCCAAAGAAGGATCAGCTGCTTGGGAAAGGAAGACAGCAGCTTTTCACAAGCGAACAGGAGCTGCCCCTAAGTCGCTCTACGTGCTGAAGGTGAGTACCCGCAGTTTTTCCTCGAGTCCTCCTGGAAAGCAGTGCAAGAGTCATCGATGGTTCAGCAGACAGTACTGAGAGACCAATCACATAACCCGGACACCATTTCAAGGACTCCGCAATCTATCCTTTTCCCTCGAGCCACTGGCTTTTAAGCTTTTGGGAGAATTCTTCTATGTATAATTTGCAAGTTAAATGGCTGTAATAATAGACCCCGCTAAACAGTCTCGCATTCCAGTCTCGAAACTTTTCCAAAAATCTTAATGGGTAAACAATTGCCCCTGATGAATTGTGTTTTTTTTCTTTAAGATTTTCATATTGTGATTTATTATAAAGTTCAAATCTCCCGGTTAGCCCTGCCTCTGTTTGTACCTGGGGTGGGTCTTGCAATACACATACAAATGACCCCCAACATACATTTCAAAATCTCGTGATGCCAGTGCCAAGCTCAGCTTCTTTCTCAACGGTGGAGAGTATTTTTTGTTGACGGGCGTTTAGCTTCTTTGAGAAATAACCCACAGGCTTTTCAAGGCCTGCGTCATCTCCCTGCAAACAATACAGGACCAATACCCACGTCACGCGCATCAATAGCCAATTTAAACTGCTTGGCATAATTCGGTGTCGCTAAAACTGGCCCTGTTGCCAATGCAGTTTTCAGATTTCTGAATGCTTTTTTGGCACTGTTACACCCAATTGAACTTCTTGTTCTCTTTTGAGTTCAGTTAATGGAGCAATCACACTGCTAAAGTTTGTCATGATCTTTCTGTTTAAAAAAAACCCATTAATTCCCAGAAATCGTGAAACTTCCCTTTTACGTTGAAGGCGCAGGGAAGCTCGTCAATCGTCTTTATTTTCACATCCTGTGGGTCCATCTTCCCACGTCCAACTTTGTGGGCCAAATATGTGACCTGTACTCTCCCAAATTCACTCTTAACCAAGTTCACTGCCAACTTAGCTCCTTGTAGACAATCGAATAGCTCTGCCAGATGCTGTAAGTGCTCCTCCCATGTTTGATTGAATGCCACCGGATCATCAATGTGCACAGCGCAGTGACACAGTCCGGCAATAACCTCATCCGTTAGTCTCTGGAAGGTTGCTGGTGCATTTTTTCTGAAGGGGAGTATCTATCTCCACTTGGAGAGGCAAGGTTTGATCAGGGATAGTCAGCATGGCTTTGTCAGAGGGAGGTCATGCCTAACAAATTTGATTGAATTTTTTGAGGAGGTGACCAGGTGTGTAGACGAGGGTAGTGCAGTTGATGTAGTTGATATGGATTTCAGCAAAGCCTTTGACAAGGTCCCACGTGGGAGACTTATAAAGAAGGCAAATGCACATGGGATACAGGGTAATTTGATAAGGTGGATTAAAAATTGGCTTAGCTGTAGGAAGCAGAGGGTGATGACAGAAGGATGCTTTAGTGACTGGAAGCCAGTGTCCAGTGGCGTACCACAGGGATCTGTGCTGGGTCCCCTATTATTTATCATTTATATAAACGACATAGATGACCATGTTGGGGGTAGGATTAGTAAGTTTGCAGATGACACAAAGACTGGCCGGGTGGTTAACAGTGAGGTTGAGTGTCTTGGGCTACAGGAAGATATAGACGGGATGGTCAGATGGGCAGATAAGAGGCAGATGGAGTTTAACCCTGAAAAGTGTGAGGTGATACACATTGGAAGGAGTAATTTGACAAGGAAGTATTCAATGAACAGCATGACACTAGGAAGTTCTGAGGAACAAAGGGACCTTGGCGTGTGTGTCCATAGATCTCTGAAGGCGGAGGGGCATGTTAGTGGGGTGGTGAAAAACGCATATGGGACACTTGCCTTTATCAATCGAGGTATAGATTACAAAAGTAGGGAGGTCATGTTGGAGTTGTATAGAACCTTGGTGAGGCCACAGCTGGAGTACTGTGTGCAGTTCTGGTTGCCACATTATAGGAAGGATGTGATTTCACTGGAGGGGGTGCAGAGGAGATTCACTAGGATGTTGCCTGGGACAAAACATTTAAGTTATGAAGAGAGGTTGGATAGACTTGGGTTGTTTTTGTTGGAGCAGAGAAGACTGAGGGGTGACCTGATCGAGGTGTACAAGATTATGAGGGGCCATGGACAGGGTGGATAGGGAGCAGCTGTTCCCCTTTAGTTGAAGGGTCAGTCACGCGGGGGCATAAGTTCAAGGTGAGGAGCAGGAGGTTTAGGGAGGGGGATGTGAGGAAAAGCTTTTTTACCCAGAGGGTGGTGAGGGTCTGGAATGCGCTGCCTGGGAGGGTGGTGGAGGTGGGTTAGCCTCACATCCTTTAAAAAGTACCTGGATGAGCACTTGGCACGTCATAACATTCAAGGCTATGGGGCCGAGTGCCGGCCAATGGGATTAGGGAGGTAGGTCAGGTGTTTCTCACTCTTCTGCAGTGTGGGATTCTGTGATTTTTTTCATACCAAACGGCATGACTTTGAACTGATAGAGCCCATCCGGTGTACCACAAGCTGAAACTTCTTTCACCCTTTCCGATAGAGGTCCTTGCTAATATCCTTTCAGCAAGTCGGTCTTAGTGATGAACTTTGACGGTCCCACTTTCTCAATGCGGCCTTCCAAACGTGCAACAGGACATGAATCTGCTTTTGCCCCTTCTCGATAATCCACCCACAGCCTTTCAATCGCATCCGGCTCTGATCCCGTCGCAAGAGGTAACCCCCAATTGCTGCAACTCAACTCGATCATGTCATTCCTTGAGCGTAAGCTCAATTTCCTTCCGCACTTGCGATAACTTTACTGGATTCAGCCTATAAGGACGTTGTTTGATTGGAACAGAACTCCCCACATCTACATCACGTACAGCTACCTTTGCATTTTCCCAAAAATTATCCCCACAGATAGTCCAATGTGACTGCAATAGCTCTCCCAAGTCACCTCGACGCTTCTGCGGAAGGCTGCTCAGTATTACGTCACATTCTTAAGCGCTACCCCATTCTCCAACTGAATTGGAGGAAAGTCAATTCCAGAATTTTCCTTCCCAACTCCCTTTCCCTGATTCATCAGTTTTAATGCTTCTTTTCTGGTTACCCCCCACCCCCCTCTCGAAGCACTCTTTAAGCATATTCATGGAGAGGTGGTGGTGTAGCGGTATTATCACTGGACTCATAGTTCAGGGACCCAAGGTAGTGCTCTGGCTACTTGGGCTCAAATCCCCCTTTGGTAGATGGTGAGAGCTGAACTCGATAGAAAAATATTTGGAATTAAAAAGCCCGATCGTGAAACAATCATTGTAAAAATCCATCTTGTTCACTGATGTCCTTTAGCGGAGGGAAATCTGCTGTCCTTACCCAGTCTGGGCCTACACGGTGACTCCAGACCCACAGCAACGTGGTTGACTCTTAAATGCCCCATCTGAACAAGGGATGGGCAATAAATGCTGGGCCCAGCCAGCGGTGCCCACATCCCATGAAAGAATGATGAGAAAGACTGTCACGCCCTCCCGATTTTTCTTCTATCCGGGGCAGAATCTTCTGCCAGTCCGAGGGGGGGGGTGTCGGGCGGGAGAGGGCGCGGGCGCGATTGGTGCCCCCGATCGGGTCCGCGCCGCCATTTTGCGTGGGCGGGGCCAACTGAGGCCCGCCTAGCGTGACGGGCGCCCGGAAGGGCTGAGCGCTCCTTGTGCGGGCCGGGGATGGTGGTGGTGGTGGTGGTGGTGGTGGGGGTGGGATGGAGGAGGGGTGTATTGCCTGAGTCGAGGCCTGCACCCTTTGAGGTGGTGCCTCGGGGAGATTATTTTTAAGTCCAAAAAGCCTGATAAAGTGGCGGGAAAATTTTTATGACACGTCCCCTCGTGTGGAACAGTCATGTGAGCTGGGACATGTCAACGAAGTTTAATAAGAACGGAAAATGAGGTCGGGGACACACACCCGATGTTACCAGGCGACACTTTACCCCTCGGCGAGTGGGACCCCGCCCCCGCTCGCCGAGCCAAAGATTCAGCCCCACCCCCACCACCCCCACACCCAGAGCTCTTCCGAAATAATTCACTTCACTTCATTTCTTTCCAATTCGGGAAAGGACCACGAAACCTGGCTTTTATCGGTCTGCCCGATACAAGTATTTTTTCCCTGGCTCCGGAACTAAGAGTCTTTGCCTTCCCGTCTGCTTCTATCTCCGTCACCTGCTGTAATCTTTTTGAACTCTCTTTAGCTAATTCCCAGTCTCTGTTAATTTTTCCCTGAACCTCGATACATAAGCCCCGAGAGTGCGGTTTGTGAACAGGCTGGTTGGTGTAGCTGCTTTGTCTTCAGGTCTTTCTTTTCTTTTAACTCTATCGATTGCCTTGAACGAAACACTTCAGCTCCATCCTCTCCTCCTGGACAGCCTGATCGCAGACAGTATCGGCTCATTATCCTTCAGCCTCTTTGCCCTCGACCACCCCTGCTCCTGTCTCAACTCAGGAGCCTGCGATCGTGTCGCCCACACGGTCTGGGAACAAAGAAATCCAGAACTTTCCTCCGGCAAGACTTCTGTGGCCACAGGCTGTTCAGCTACAGTAGGCCTCGCCAACCCCTGTGAGCCAGCTAATATCACTTTCCTAAGGTAAACTGAGCCCCTGAGATAGGCAATTTCTCCACTCCTCCTACAATCGCTTCAACTGTTTTTCGAGCGACCGGTCAAATTCACCTTACGCAATGGAATGCTTTTTTATTCCTCCGTGAATTCCCCTCACTAGTAACTTTCTTCCTGCAAAATTCCCTCTGGACAAGAAATATCACGATCCCATAAGGTTAAGGATTGACTGGCACCTGTTATCCCTTTAAAATTTGCACACCTTTGACCTGAAAGACTCTTCCCTCACAGGTGAAATCTTTAAACATGTCTGCAACCTGCCCTCCAATATTCCTTTGAATCAGCTGTCAACCCACTTTCACACCATCGCCTGATACTTGTGCTTGCTTTTTCTGCCTTGTTCTAAGGCCCCTGACTTTACAGCACCTTTCGCAGTCCCTACTGCTCCACAAGGTCTCCCACGTATCCCCCACCCCGCAGCACACTGACTTGGTGAGGCCAGTCTCATCGCAATGAAAACATTTCGGGTTTCTGACATCCTTTCCACACTCGGCGCCTTCTTTCCTAGTCGGAGGCGGGAAAGGGTGTTGAATAAACAGGTCTTAATCTATGGGCCAGCTCTCGATCGTCTGCTCTCTCCCCTGCTGGCTGCCTGCCTGCCTAGCAGTTTGAACATTTTGTTCCTCCACATGGGTTCTCATGACCTAAGAAAGTGAATCCTTAAATTCTTCCAAAAGGATTACTTCCCGAAGGGCATCATAGGTTCCCTCTATTGGTAGTGCCCTTATCCACCTGTCATAATTACTTTGTTTGACTCTTTCAAACTCAATGTAAGTCTGTCCAGGTTGTTAACCCATATTTTGAAAGTTCACTCTCTATGCCTCTGGAACCAACTCATAGGTACTCTGAACAGCCTTCTTCACTGTTTCATATTCCCCAGATATTTCTTCTGACAGCAATGCATATACCTCATTAGCTGTACCCACCAACATAAGCTGTAAAAGCAATGTCCAAATTTCTTTTGGCCATTTCTTCATTTTTCTTTTATTCGTTCACAGGATGTGGGCATCGCTGGCTGGGCCCAGCATTTATTGCCCATCCCTAATTGCCCCTTGAGAAGGTGGTGGGGGTGAGCTGCCTTCTTGAACTGCTGCAGTCCATGTGGTGTAGGTACATCCACAGTGCTGTTAGGGAGGGAGCTCCAGGATTTTGACCTAGCAACAGTGGAGGAACGGCTGATATATTTCCAAGTCAGGCTGGTGAGTGGCTTGGAGGGGAACTTCCAGGTGGTGGTGTCTCCACCTTTCTGTTGCCCTTGTCCTTCTAGGTAGTAGTGGTTGTGTGTTTGGAAGGTGCTGTCAAAGGAGCCTTGGTGAATTCCTGCAGTGCATCTTGTAGATGGTACACACACTGCTGCTACTGTGCGTCGGTGGTGGAGGGAGTGAATGTTTGTGGATGGGGTGTTGATCAAGCGGGGCTGCTTTGTCCTGGACGGTGTCGAGCTTCTTGAGCGTTGTGGGAGCTGCACTCATCCAGGCAAGTGGGGAGTATCCCATCACACTCCTGACTTGTGCCTTGTAGATGGTGGACAGGCTTTGGAGAGTCAGGAGGTGAGTTACTCTCCGCAGGATTCCCAGCCTCTGACCTGCTCTTGTAGTCACTGTATTTATATGGCTGGTCCAGTTCAGTTTCTAATCAGTGGTAACCCCCCAGGATGTTGATAGTGGGGGATTCAGCGATGGTAATGCCTTTGAATGTCAAGGGGCGATGGTTGGATTCTCTCTTGCTGAAGATGGTCATTGCCTGGCATTCATGATGGTGTGAATGTTACTTGCCACTTGTCAGCCCAAGCCTGGATATTTTCCAGGTCTTGCTGCATTTGGACATGGACTGGCTTCAGTATCTGAGGAGTCACGAATGGTGCTGAACATTGTGCAATCATCAGCGAACATCCCCACTTCTGACCTTATGATGGAAGGAAGGTCATTGATGAAGCAGCTGAAGATGGTTGGGCTGAGGACACTATCCTGAGGAACTCCTGCAGTGATGTCCTGGAGCTGAGATGACCGACCTCCAACAACCACAACCATCTTCCTTTGTGCTCGGTATGACTCCAACCAGTGGAGAGTTTTGCCCCTGATTCCCATTGACTCCAGTTTTGCTAGGGCTCCTTGATGCCACACTCGGTCAAATGCTGCCTCGATGTCAAGGGCAGTCACTCTCACCTCACCTCGGGAGTTCAGCTCTTTTGTTCATATTGGAACCAAGGCTGTAATGACCTGTTTAGCTATCCTCCCAAATGAGATAAAGAATGCTTAGACATCCCTTTCTTCAAATTGCGTAAGAGCTTGTACAAATTTATACATCTCCCCACTGAGTTCTGATCTGGAAATAAGTCCTTCCTCACCTTCTAGTGTCTCCATTTTAACTGCCAACTTTTTGAGCTGGAATTCTCTGTCTCTCTCTTTTCCCTTTCTCCTCCTTTACCAACCTCGCCATTTCCAATTCCCTTTCCTCCCTCCTTTCCTCTCGTTCTCTTGTCTTTTCTCTCTCCTGCCTTTCTGCCAGGTGCCTTTGGAATGACCTTTCACTCTGCCCCTAGCCATTGCAATTCCAATTCTCCCTCTTTTCCTATCTCTTTTGTGTTCCAATTCAAGTTTTTTTTTGTTTCAGTTCCATTGCTTGCTCAAATTCATTTGTAACTGAGGTCTCACTGCCTCCAGTTGCCTCTCGTTAGTTTTAGGTACCCCTTGCAATTTCAAAAGCTACACTGTTACTTCAATTGCATCTGCTTTCCCTCCCTCTGTGGTTAACCTCCACTGCAAATTGTCCGCCGATACTGTTAACTTAGCTTTAGTTACCTTTTGTAAACCCTACAACATTATATCCTCTACTCCTAGACAAGTCTTAGCAACTGCCATAGCCATTGGGCTGCCCTCCCATTTTAAAATCTCTCAATAACGCCCCGGGTCCCAGTGTACTCCTCACCCTTGAGGTCTTTAAATTCACCAATTCCAAGCCAACCAAGGAATTAATCTTTTAATATCCCGCAAATAGCCCCCAACTGTGTTACGGCACAACCGATGGTAAGTGACGAGCGGCCCAAATGGGGAACAGAGGGAAAACTGGCAAAACGGATTTGCGATTTGTATAGTATGAAGAGTGGTTCTGAAATCAGGACATGATGTCCCTGACTACTTGTGGTGATTTTATAGTGAACACTTATTAAAGAAAATTGAGGGGGAAAAAAAACACAGTGACACCTTTAAACACACGAATGGATTCACACGGGAAACAGGAATTCAAAACATTTCCGCGGGATCTTAACTTAATTGCCCTCAGAGGTAAGCTGCCTCTGTTATGTTCAGCAACTATCCCTTATAGATTCCAACATCTGTAGTATTCCAGTAATTTTTATCACACAGTGCCTTTTCTTTCCCCCCTTGGGGTATCCTCTGAGGCTGATACAAATTGGTTCTCCAGGCCTGGCCTTGTTCACACGGTCTTCTGGGACCGCTAGCCTGCAGTCTTCTGGGAGATCCAAACAGCTACCCACCTCCCTCGCATAGGCTTCAGCATTTCCTTAAATGGGTTAATCCCCCTTTGATCTCACAATTGACTAAACCAGCCAGTTCAGAAATGCTTTCTTCCCGGACTTGATTAGACTCTTCTTTACTCTAACTTTTGGGTATTTGTTTAAAAAAAAGAGTAAACTTACCCTATCTTTAGCTAATTTACTTACACCTTTTGATAACCTGCACATACCCACCTTCGAAATAAGACCACAGAATTCAAAACTATTCCTGTTTTTTTGGCTTCGTGTAAAACTCTGATCGAAGTTCCTCTAGGTTCATTATTATATCAAAACCGCTTCTTACTGTTAGTTTTAGTCTCTTGCAGTCACTCTGGCTCTTACTCCAATTACCATAACAAACCCCACCGCACCCCACCCCCGGCTAAAAGTCTGTTTCCAGTACACAAGAAACATGAGAGGGTTGTTAACAGAAGAAAAATATTACAATTTATTGATTTCTTGACACCATGTCACTGTCGCCCTCTGTGAATCTCTCCCTCCATCCAGCAAGATGCCAAAATTGGAGGATCAGAGGTTTCGCTTGTAGGATGTTACAGAGATAGGGAGGGTAGAACGGGCTGCAGGAGGTTACCAGGATAGGGAGGGTTGTAGGGGCTGGAGGGGGTTAGAGAGAAGGAGGTTTGTAGGGGCTGGAGAAGGTTAGAGATAGAGAGGGCTGGAGGAGGTTACAGAGAGAGGGAGGGTTGTAGGGGGCTGGAGGAGGTTACAGATCTAGGGAGGGTTATAGGGGCTGGAGGAGGTTACAGAGAGAAGGAGGTCTGTAGGGGCTGGAGGAGGTTACAGAGATAGGGAGGGGTGTAGGGGCTGGAGGAGGTTACAGAGATAGGGAGGGGTGTAGGGGCTGGAGGAGGTTACAGAGATAAAGAGGGTTGTAGGGGTTGGAGGAGGTTACAGAGATAGGGAGGGTTGTAGGGCTGGAGGAGGTTAGAGAGAAGGAGGTTTGTAGGGGCTGGAGGAGGTTACAGAGATAGGGAGGGTTGTAGGGGCTGGAGGGGGTTACAGTGATAGGGTGGGTTGTAGGGCTGGAGGAGGTTACAGAAATAGGGAGGGTTGTAGGGCTGGAGGAGGTTAGAGAGAAGGAGGTTTGTAGGGGCTGGAGGAGGTTAGAGATAGGGAGGGTTGTAGGGGCTGGAGGAGGTTACAGAGATAGGGAGGGTTGTAGGGGCTGGAGGAGGTTACAAAGATAGGGAGGGCTGTAGGGGCTGGAGGAGGTTACAGATCTAGGGAGGGTTGTAGGGCTGGAGGAGGTTAGAGAGAAGGAGGTTTGTAGGGGCTGGAGGAGGTTAGAGATAAGGAGGGCTGGATGAGTTTACAGAGATAGGGAGGGTTGTAGGGGCTGGAGGAGGTTACAGAGATAGGGAGGGTTGTAGTGTCTGGAGGAGGTTACAGAGATAGGGAGGGTTGTAGGGGCTGAAGGAGGTTACAGAGAGAGGGAGGGTTGTAGGGGCTGGAGGAGGTTACAGATCTAGGGACGGTTGTAGGGGCTGGAGGAGGTTACAGAGGCAGGGAGGTTTGTAGGGGCTGAAGGAGGTTATAGAGATAGGGAGGGTTGTAGAGGCTGGAGGAGGTTACAGAGAGAGGGAGGGTTGTAGAGGCTGGAGGAGGTTACAGAGATAGGGAGGGTTGTAGGGGCTGGAGGAGGTTACAGATCTAGGGTGGGTTGTAGGGGCTGAAGGAGGTTACAGAGATAGGGAGGGTTGTAGTGGCTGGAGGAGGTTACAGAGATAGGGAGGGTTGTAGAGGCTGGAGGAGGTTACAGAGATAGAATGGGAATTAAGGTTATGGAGGGAACACGAGAGGGAGAGGCAGAGAAATGTTTGGAGAGAGACGCAGAGAGAAAGAGGGGAAATGAGAGCAGCGAGGGAGGCAACATGGTGATCTGATCGTTGCACAACACTTGTGGTTTCTGCAAGGAATATTGAAACTGGGAGATTGTACATTTTCATCTTGTGATATGTTAGATTGCTAACACAACAGGATTGTAGAGAGTTGAAAGAAACATTGGTCATGAGAATGTCAAGCAATGAGCACAATTTCTCAGAATTAACTCTCCTTGAGGGGGCAGTTAGTTTAATGTAGAAGGGCTGGTGGTTAACAGAAGATGAGCTGGTTGTTTTATTCTGCCCTGCTGGTATCCTGTGAGTATAGACTTGCTGATTTCAAATTAAAAAACAGCTTTCCAACCACCGACTGTAAACTGACTATCATTGCAACAGCCGATCCCCTCTCTCACTATGTTTCAATGCTCATTCCCCCGACACTGACTCTAAAACTGATGACTGGAAATCCCGGACTGCAATGCCAAAGTCCAGACAGACATTCCTCAAGGCAGTGCTGAGGGAGCGCCGCGCTGTCGGAGGGTCAGTGCTGAGGGAGCGCCGCACTGGCGGAGGGTCGGTGCTGAGGGAGCGCCGCGCTGTCGGAGGGTCAGTGCTGAGGGAGCGCCGCGCTGTCGGAGGGTCGGTGCTGAGGGAGCGCCGCGCTGTCGTAGGGTGAGCACCTCCCTAACTCTGTAACCCTCCGAGATCTCTGCGCTCCTCCAATTCCGGCCTCTTGATCATCCTTCAATTCCCATCGCTCCACCATCGGCGGCCGAGCTTTCAGCTGCCTGGGGCCCCTACAGCCCCTACACCCCTCTCTATCTCTGTAACCTCCTGCAGCCCCTACAACTCTCCCCATCTCTGTAAACTCCTCCAGGCCCTACAAACCTCCCTATCTCTGTAACCTCCTCCAGCCCCTACAACCCTCTCTATCTCTGTAACCACCTGCAGCCCCTACAACCCTCCCCATCTCTGTAACCTCCTCCAGGCCCTACAAACCTTCCTATCTCAGTAACCTCCTCCAGCCCCTACAAACCTCCCTATCTCTGTAACCTCCTCCAGCCACTACAAACCTCCCTATCTCTGTAACCTCCTCCAGCCCCTACAAACCTCCCTATCACTGTAATCTCCTCCAGCCCCGACAACCCTCACTATCTCTGTAACCTCCTCCAGCCCCTACAATCCTCCCTAGCTCTTGACCTCCTTCACCCTCTATAACCTTTCCCATCTCTGTAACACTCCTACGACCCTCCGAGATCTCTGCGTTCCTCCAATTACGGCCTCTTGACCATCCCCCCATTCCCATCGCTCCACCATCGGCGGCCGAGCCTTCAGCTGCCTGGGGTCCCCTGAGCTCTGGAATTCTCTCCACCTGTTTCCCTCCTGTCCGACTGCCTTTCCAATCTCTCTCTCTCTCTCTTTGAACGATCTCTCCCTGAAATCCCCTTCTGTCTTTCCGTGTCATGGTGGGTTTCTGATACAAACTGTCACTGCTGTGAGGCGTTGGCTCATTGTGTTGTTGGGGAAGAGACTGTATCACTGGGACTTGTCTCACTCTCTCTCTCTGATTCACAGCACAGGGACTGGTCACCTCCCTGGTCAGCGATGGGGAAAGCTGTGGGATCCACACGGGTGACAATGGGCTGGATATGGAAGAGAACTCGGCCGCGTATTGGTTCACACGGAGTGAAGATTGGGACAACTTGGCGATCGAGTGTTTGAATGAAGAACTGAAGAGAAACAAGACATTCATGAATGTTTGGGATTTGGCCAAGATGTTTTGGAATGGGCGCACCATTCCCCACGGTCTCCTTAAGGAGCACATGATCGTGGTCACTATGTACACCCATAATGTACCATTGTACAAGGCATTTAACGATGAGGTTCAGGAATATGGAAAAATCACCGAATACAACTCCAAATTTAAACTGAAGGGTTTCCACTATCTCCTAACCATCGCTCTCCAGGCATTGAGAGATCATTCCAAACAGTTACACGCTTATCGCGGGTTGAACATTCCCAAGTCTGGGAGACGGGGCCAGGAGCTGAGGTTTGGGAGATTCGCCTCCACCTCCTTCAACAGAACAGTGGCCGAGGTATATGGAAACAGGACTTTGTTTGTGCTAAACACGGCTTACGGTGTTAATATCCGCAATTACTCGTTCTTTAAGGGGGAAGATGAGATCTTAATCCCTCCCTACGAGAAGTTTGAGATTGTAAAGGCCGAGGGCTCAGGGGGAAACTGCATCTTCACCCTCCGCTCGGGAGGCTACGAGGGAGTTGAGGTGGGGCTGGAGAGGGACGGTAGTGACTGTCTGAGAGTTTACCGGGAGACCCTACCCTGGTGGGTCTGGTTTCTGATCGCCTTGGGGATCTTGGTCACTCTGGGGGGGTTAGGTGCATTTCTCTACAAGGGCTTCTCCCAGGAATAGATTCCAATTTCCCAACATCTCCCCAACCCTCAACCCCCATCCAATACTCCTCAAACACCCTCAAACCCTCCCCAACTCCCCAAACCTTAACCCCCATCCCTCCCCTCACACACCCTCAACCCCTCCCCAACTCCCCAAACCTGAACCCCCATCCCTCCCCTCACACACCCTCAACCCCTCCCCATCTCCCCAACCCTCAACCCCCATCCCTCCCCTCAACCCCTCCCCACCTCCCCAATACTCAACCCCCATCCCTCCCCTCAACCCCTCCCCACCTCCCCAACCCTCAACCACCATCACTCCCCTCACACACCCTCAACCCCTCCCCAACTCCCCAACCCTCAACCCCCATCCCTCCCCTCACACACCCTCAACCCCTCCCCACCTCCCCAACCCTCAAACCCCATCCCTCACCTCACACACCCTCAACCCCTCCCCAACTCCCCAACCCTCAACCCCCATCCCTCCCCTCACACACCCTCAACACCTCCCCACCTCCCCAACCCTCAACCCCCATCCCTCCCCTCACACACCCTCAACCCCTCCCCAACTCCCCAAACCTTAACCCCCATCCCTCCCCTCACACACCCTCAACCCCTCCCCATCTCCCCAAACCTTAACCCCCATCCAATACCCCTCACACACCCTCAACCCCTCCCCAACCTCCCCAACCCTCAACCCCCATCCCTCCCCTCACACACCCTCAACCCCTCCCCAACCTCCCCAACCCTCAACCCCCATCCCTCCCCTCACACACCCTCAACCCCTCCCCAACCTCCCCAACCCTCAACCCCCATCCCTCCCCTCAACCCCTCCCCACCTCCCCAATACTCAACCCCTATCCCTCCCCTCAACCCCTCCCCACCTCCCCAACCCTCAACACCCATCCCTCCCCTCACACACCCTCAACCCCTCCCCATCTCCCCAAACCTTAACCCCCATCCAATACCCCTCACACACCCTCAACCCCTCCCCAACCTCCCCAACCCTCAACCCCCATCCCTCCCCTCAACCCCTCCCCACCTCCCCAATACTCAACCCCCATCCCTCCCCTCAACCCCTCCCCACCTCCCCAACCCTCAACCCCCATCACTCTCCTCACACACCCTCAACCCCTCCCCACCTCCCCAACCCTCAACCCCCATTCCTCCCCTCACACACGCTCAACCCCTCCCCACCTCCCCAACCCTCAAACCCCATCCCTCCCCTCACACACCCTCAACCCCTACCCACCTCCCCAACCCTCAACCCCCATCCCTCTCCTCAACCCCACCCCACCTCCCCAACCCTCAACCCCCATCCCTCCCCTCACACACCCTCAATCCCTCCCCACCTCCGCGACCCTCAACCCCCCTCCCTCCCCTCACACACCCTCAACCCCTCCCCAACCTCGCACACCATCAACCCACACCTGCCTAATGATCAAAACTCTGCCCTCACGCTCCCTAACCATGTTCCCCACAGTTCAAATGATCAGGTCTGAGGGGCTGAATGGCCTCCTCCTCTTCCTATCTGTGCAAACTGTATATTAAGATCATGTTTGATAGATTGACAGTGTTTTAAATGTTGAATTAACAATGTTGACCTCAAATTAAAATAATTTGTGCTCGATCCTTTTCACAAGCAATATTTCAATAAAAACTAACGAGCAACTATCCAAATATCTCTGATCATTGTAACTTATTGGAATCTTGCTGTGCACACTCTATACGTTGAACTGGTGAAGTGGGCAGGCAGATGGCAATTGCAGTTTAACGTAGAGAGAGAAGTTGTTCATTTTGGGAGGAAGAATTTGGAGAGATAATATCAAATAAAGGGTACAATTCTAAAGGGGGTCAGGGTGAATGAGCGGGTAATAAAGCAGACAGTATCCTGGGCTTTATTAATAGGGGTATAGATTACAAGAGCAGGGAGGTTATGTTAAACGTGTATAAAACACTGGCTCAGACTCAACAAGAGAATTGTGTCCAGTTCCAGGCATCACACTTCAGGGAGGATGAAAAAGGCTTCAGGGAGAGGGCAGAAAAGATTCAGAGAATGGTTCCAGGGATGAGTAAATTCAGGAATGGGAGATCACTGGACAGTGATCAGGAGCAGGAACCTTGGCTGATTTCCCCTCTCTCTCTAACCCAGGTATCACTGGACAGTGATCAGGAGCAGGAACCCTGGCTGATTTCGCCTCTATCTCTCTCTAACCCAGGGATCACTGGACAGTGATCAGGAGCAGGAACCCTGGCTGATTTCCCCTCTATCTCTCTCTAACCCAGGGATCACTGGACAGTGATCAGGAGCAGGAACCATGGCTGATTTCCCCTCTATCTCTCTCTAACCCAGGGATCACTGGACAGTGATCAGGAGCAGTTTTGATCTCCGTCTAGTGTCCGAACATTGCCAGGGCAGGTAGAGGACATTGATAAGGAGTAAAGCTCCATCAACACTCTACACATCCAACGCATTAAACCCACCTTTCTCTGATTTCCCCAACTCTCACTTTCTCCCAATGATCCTCAATCCCACCTGCTCCTCATATCCTTCATTCCCACTTTACGACACATCCCTCAATCCAAGCATCTCCCAGTATCCCTCAATCCCACCTTCTCCCCGTATCCCTCAAGCCCACCTTCTCCTCATATCCCTCAATCCCACCTTCTCACCATATCCCACAATCCCACCTTCTCTCCATATCCCTCAATCCCACCTTCTCTCCATATCCCTCAATCCCACCTTCTCTCCACATCCCTCAATCCCACCTTCTCCCCGTATCCCTCAATCCCACCTTCTCCCCATATCCCTCAATCCCACCTTCTCCCCATATCCCTCAATCCCACCTTCTCCCCACGCCCCTCAATCCCACCTTCTCCCCATATTCCCTCAATCCCACCTTCGCCCCACGCCCCTCATTCCCACCTTCTCCCCACGCCCCTCAATCCCACCTTCTCCCCACGCACCTCAATCCCACCTTCTTCCCATATTTCTCAATCCCACCTTCTCCCCACGCCCCTCAATCCCACCTTCTCCCCGTATCCCTCAATCCCACCTTCTCCCCATATCTCTCAAACCCACCTTCTCCCCACGCTCCTCAATCCCAACTTCCCCCCCACGCCCCTAAATCCCTCCTTCTCTCCATATCCCTCAATCCCACCTTCTCACCATTATGTGTGTTTTGGACACTAACATTTTTTGCTTCCATTTCTGTTCACCTCCAGGTGAAGCACAGATTCTGTCTTTGAAACTGGATAAGGTTATTCCCTGGAAACTGGCTCCATTTTTCCGATATGAAGGATCTCTCAGCACTCCGCCCTGTACAGAGAATGTCGTTTGGACTGTTATCGAGTGCCCCATGTCTATGAGTATCTCATAGGAACAGTTCGGTTAGCAACCCTCCGCACGTCCGCGACAGAGACCAGGGGAGAGATCGATGCATTGGGGTATCTTCAGATCATGTGGAGAGAGGAACAGGAGGAGGCCATTCAGCCCCTCGAGCCTGATGTCTCTTCCAATCGGCCATGGCTCTGAACCCCAAGATTTCCAGCAGAGGGTCCGATGATCTTCTCCTGCCCCGAGAGACAGGTCAGGCATTTACCGACCTCACTGAGTGAGACTCAGTGCAGAGGAAGACTCTGGCTCATTCCAGGCAGTTTGTGGAGAGCTCACCTGAGATAACACAGCCTAATGTACACCATTGCATCGAGGTGGTCACAGACACCATGCTCCCAAAGACGTGGAATGTCATCACCTTCCTACAGGATAACCACAGTCGAATGGATACAGCCTATGGGTAGCCTATGCTCATGTGTTAAGGGGTGATCGTGCTAACCACTCGCTCTATAAACAGGTCATTGCTTGAAATGCACTCAACTCCTCCTCACCTCCTCAACTCCTCCTCACCTCCTCAACTCCTCCTCACCTCCTCAACTCCTCCTCACCTCCTCAACTCCTCCTCACCTCCTCCTCACCTCCTCACCTCCTCAACTCCTCCACAACTCCTCCTCACCTCCTCAACTCCTCCTCACCTCCTCAACTCCTCCTCACCTCCTCAACTCCTCACCTCCTCAACTCCTCTTCACCCCCTCAACTCCTCTTCAACTCCTCCTCACCTCCTCAACTCCTCAACTCCTCCTCACTGAACTGGACTAGCCATGTAAATACTGTGGCTACAAACGCAGTTCAGCGGTTGGGAATCCTGTGGTCAGTAACTCACCTCCTGTCTCCCCAAAGCCTGTCCACCATCTACAAGGCAGAATTCAGGAGGGTGATGGGATACTCCCCACTTGCCTGGATGAGTGCAGCTCCCACAACACTCAAGAAGCTCGACACCGTCCAGGACAAAGCAGCCCCGCTTGATTGGCACCCCATCCACAAACTTTCACTCCCTCCACCAACACAGCACCCGAGGGTTTCCAACCTCCACTCTGCAAGACCTCGTCTTGAGGGCACTCGCTTGAGGGGCAGGCGGAGGCAGAGAGTGTGTGCTGGGCGCCGGCAGTCGGAGGGCTGCTGGAGACCAGGACCATGCTGGGTTGAAACCAGATGATGAGCCTCTGGAGTTGTCCGTCAGGCGGTAGATGCTGGATGTCCAGTGGTATGTCCGGGAGGATCTGGTGGAGATCCGTGTGGGTCTGAGTGCCAGGCTCTCTGCTGTGGAGGAGTCCATGTGAAGCATGATCACTGCGTTAACCCTCACGGCCGAGCGCCCTGACTCCACCATTGAGAGAGCGGCCACTCACATGGAGAGGCAGCACCAGCGACAGAATCAGGGGTTCCTGGGGTTGCACTCGGACCTGCAAGCCCTCAACACAGTCACTGACGTCAGGTGGTCAGTGCCCGTGTGGGAGATGGATGAGGCACCCAGCATCCCAGTGAGTTCCCCATTCGTCAGTGGTGAGCCGGGAGGTCCAGAACGATCTCGCGTTGGCGCACAAGCTGTCTGACATCTCTGCGGGCTCCTCTGTGACCTTCAGAGCCACTGGCATTGGGTGTCCACCCACACAGTCAGAGCTGATCCCAGGCCCAATCATCTGTCCAAATGGGGGTCTCTGTCTCCCTGGAGAGACGAAGCCTCCTTCGGCACTGCACCTCGGACATATTGAGGTAGCTGCGTCGCCGCCTGTAAACTCTGGCAGCAGGATAGCAGCGCTCTCTGCGGACCCTTCCGCCTTAGACTACCAGCTGGCCCTGCTCCCCTTGTGCCAGCGCCTCTCCTCCCCACAGGTACCCTCCCCTGGAAGCTGCATTGGGATACCCGGCCTCCTCTCCCTTCTGCCCCTCTCTCCCTCCTCAGGGGGTGTGCGCCCAGCGGAGACCACAATCCCCATTCCCAGGGTGATGGAAGGCTGTCTGGTAACTGGAAGGGTCCCACACGGTCTGAAACCTCCGGGGTCCTTGGAGACACCAATGAGGCCTGAAATGAAGCCTGGAAATGCTCAGAATGAAACCCCGAATGGAGATGAAGCTACCAAGTACCAAAAACACACCAACAGCAAACGATCTCCTGAACTCCTCACGACTCGCGCTGGCAATGCTGCTGACCCTTTTTATCCCACCCGTGGAGGAGGGTTTTGAAATTGTCGGCTGCCCACCTGCCCGTTTTGCCCATGCGACAAGGGCAAATTTGCACTCTGGCAACGCGCAATCGGATTTTAACGGCTTAAGTGACCTTTTAATTGATGGCGGGTGGGTTTTTTCTGACTTTTCTATGTTTCTAACTGGACTCCTGTTGCTAGGTAACAGCACAGTTTTTTTTCCTACCTTGTGCTTGTGAGACATTCCCTTCAAGTGTCGTAAAACCTCATTAGTAATGCAGGTATACAAACAGAGCTTAGAGATGCAATCTCCACTGAAAAATGAAACTGGGCCACTGGTTTCATCTTTTAACCCACAAATAGGGAAAAATATACATTAAACTATCTCTAGATCCTAACACCTTCAGCTAACTGACCCCTCCTGGACCATATAGAGTCCAGGATACACTCCCCGCTCGGATCAATTCCTGCCATGTCTGTGAGCAGTACTTCGTTCAACTTTGACCTTTCTCCTCGTCTGACCTCCTGGTTAAACCACTCAGTGAGAGACGTGCTCAGTTCCTTTCTCCACAAACTGTGCTGAAACCACAAGTGCTGGGCCATGACCAGGTCTCCACTTCACCTGTGTCTCTCCCCTATCTCATCTGCTCCATGAAACTGATTCTCTGTTTATATCTCGCTCTCTCATTCCCCCCTCCACCAGCCATCCCAATCGCTCACCCGGGCAGTCTCTCTGTCACATCCAGGAACTACAACCCTCCCTATCTCTACAACTAACTCCAGCCCCTACAACACCCAGTATCTCAACAACCTCTTCCAGCCGCTACAAACCCCGCTATCTCTGAAGTCTCCTCCAGCCCCTACAACACCCCCTATCTCTGAAGCCTCCTCCTGTCCCTACAACTCTCCCTATCTCTATAACCTCCTCCAGATCCTACAACCCTCCCTATCTCAGCAACCTCCTCCAGATCCTACAACCCTCCCTATCTCTGTAACCTCCTCCAGATCCTACAACCCTCCCTATCTCGGTAACCTCCTCCAGCCCCTACAAAGTCTCTCTGTCTCAGTAACCCTCCTCCAGCCCCTATAAACCCTCCCTGTCTCTGTAACCTTCTCCAACCCCAACAACCATCCCTGTCTCTGTAACCTCCTCCAGCCCCTACAACCCTCCCTATCTCGGAAACCTCCTCCAGCCCCTACAAACCCTCCCTCTCTCTGTAAACCTCCTCCAGCCCCTACAAACCCTCCCTGTCTCTGTAACCTTCTCCAGCCCCTACAACCCTCCCTATCTCTGTAACCTCCTCCAGCCCCTACAACCCTCCCTAACTCTGTAACCTCCTCCAGCCCCCTACAACCCTCCCTATCTCTGTAACCTCCTCCAGCCCCTATAACCTTCCCTATCTCTGTAACCTCCTCCAGCCCCTACAACCCTTCCTATCTCTGTAACCTCCTCCAGCCCCTACAACCCTCCCTATCTCTGTAACCTCCTCCAGCACCTCTTGTTTACCCACGAATCGGGGTTCCAGGAAGTACAGTGCACCGAAGGGTGGTGCACGTTTCTCATTGTGTGGGTTAAACAAACTATCACAGAATGTAGGTGCAGCTCAGAGCCAGGTACTGGTCACGTACAAGATCAGAAATGATAAAATCAGAGTGAGGTCCATTTCCAGGAATGTGAAAGTTTAATGCATCAAATGTGGAGATTATCCAAGATGAGGTGGTTCATTTACGTTTACCTCCTGATAGGCTGTGAGTATTTACACACTGACTGCAAACCTCAAAAGAATCCGTCCCTTAACTTTGAGGGGGTTATCTTTACAACATTTTGGTGTCTATCTCACTGGGTTTTACTGTCCCTCTCTCTCTCTCGTAAACGTGACTCTGAAACTGGTGGGTTTGGGACCTGCACAGTGACAAGTCCAGACAGACATCCCCAGGCATTTTCTGATGGGGGTTCATACGGACTCGAAACGTTAACCTGGCTCCACTCTCCACACACGCTGCCAGATCTGCTGAGTTATTCCAGCATCTTCCGTCTTTTTTTCACATTTCCATCATCAGCAGGATTATGCTGCATGTACTGAGGGAGTGCAGCACTGTCGGAGAGTCAGTACTGAGGGAGTGCTGCACTGTCGGAGGGTCAGTACTGAGGGAGTGCAGCACTGTCGGGGGGACAGTACTGAGAGAGTGCTGCACTGTCGGAGGGACAGTATTGAGGGAGTGCCGCAATGTCGGACGGAAAGTACTGAGGGAGTGCAGCACTGTCGGAGGGACAGAATTGAGGGAGTGCCGCACTGTCAGAGGGACAGTATTGAGGGATTGCAGCACTGTCGGAGGGTCAGTACTGAGGGAGTGCCGCACTGTCGGAGGGTCAGTACTGAGGGAGTGCAGCACTGTCAGAGGGTCAGTACTGAGGGAGTGCCGCACTGTCTGAGGGACAGTACTGAGGGAGTGCCGCACTGTCAGAGGGACAGTACTGAGGGAGTGCAGCACTGTCGGAGGGACAGTATTGAGGGAGTGCCGCACTGTCAGAGGGACAGTACTGAGGGAGTGCAGCACTGTCGGAGGGACAGTATTGAGGGAGTGCAGCACAGTCGGAGGGACAGTACTGAGGGAGTGCAGCACTGTCGGCGGGACAGTATTGAGGGAGTGCAGCACTGTCGGAGGGTCAGTATTGAGGGAGTGCCGCACTGTCGGACGGAAAGTGCTGAGGAGTGCCGCACTGTCAGAGGGTCAGTACTGAGGGAGTGCTGCACTGTCAGAGGGTCAGTACTGAGGGAATGCAGCTCTGTCAGTGGGTCAGTACTGAGGGAGTGCCGCACTGTCGGAGTGTCAGTACTGAGGGAGTGCTTCCTTTAGAAGGGCCAGGAATCAGTGGACACTGCACTGCAATGCAATATCTCTGTAACCTTCCTCCAGACCCTACAACCCTCCCTATCTCTGTAACCTCCTCCAGCCCCTCTTGTTTATACACGAATCGGGGTTCCAGGAAGTACAGTGCACTGAAAAATTGTGCACGTTTCTCAGTGTGTGGGTTAAACAAACTATCACAAAATGTAGGTGCAGCTCAGAGCCAGGTACTGGTCACGTCCAAGATCGGAAATGAGAAAATCAAAGTGAGGTCCATTTCCAGGACTGTGAAAGTTTATTGCATCAAATGTGGAGATTATACAAGATGAGGTGGTTCATTTACGTTTACCTCCTGATAGGCTGTGAGTATTTACACACTGACTGCAAACCTCAAAAGAATCCGTCCCTTAACTTTGAGGTGGTTATCTTTACAACATTTTGGTCCCTATCTCACTGGGTTTTACTGTCCCTCTCTCTCTCTCGTAAACGTGACTCTGAAACTGGTGGGTTTGGGACCTGCACAGTGACAAGTCCAGACAGACATCCCCAGGCATTTTCTGATGGGGGTTCATACGGACTCGAAACGTTAACCTGGCTCCAGTCTCCACAAACGCTGCCAGATCTGCTGAGTTATTCCAGCATCTTCCGTCTTTATTTCACATTTCCATCATCAGCCGGATTATGCTGCCTGTACTGAGGGAGTGCCGCACTGTCGGAGTGTCAGTACTGAGGGAGTGCAGCACTGTCGGAGGGACAGTACTGAGGGAGTGCCGCACTGTCGGAGGGTCAGTACTGAGGGAGTGCAGCACTGTCGGAGGGTCAGCACTGAGGGAGTGCAGCACTGTCGGAGGGTCAGTACTGAGGAAGTGCAGCACTGTCGGAGGGTCAGTACTGAGGGAGTGCCGCACTGTCGGAGGGTCAGTACTGAGGGTGTGCCGCACTGTCGGAGGGCCAGTACTGAGGGAGTGCAGCACTGTCGGGGGGACAGTACTGAAGGAGTGCTGCACTGTCGGAGGGACAGTACTGAGGGAGTGCTGCACAGTCGGATTGACAGTATTGAGGAAGAGCAGCACTTTCGGTGGGTCAGTACTGAGGGAGCGCCGCACTGTCGGAGGGTCAGTACTGAGGGAGTGCTGCACTGTCAGTGGGTCAGTAATGAGGGAGTGCTGCACTTTCAGTGGGTCAGTACTGAGGGAGTGCTGCACTGGCGGATGGTCAGTACTGAAGGAGTGCTGCACTGTCAGTGGGTCAGTACTAAGGGAGTGCCGCACTGTTGGAGGGTCAGTACTGAGTGAGTGCTGCACTGTCAGTGGGTCAGTACTGAGGGAGTTCTGCACTGTCAGTGGGTCAGTACTGAGGGAGTGCTGCACTGGCGGAGGGTCAGTACTGAGGGAGTGCTGCACTGTCAGT
Organism: Cetorhinus maximus; assembly: GCF_964194155.1. Classification (NCBI taxonomy): domain Eukaryota; kingdom Metazoa; phylum Chordata; class Chondrichthyes; order Lamniformes; family Cetorhinidae; genus Cetorhinus; species Cetorhinus maximus. Next base: position 32,447 of record NW_027597714.1, on the reverse strand, counting down.
GGGTCAGTACTGAGGGAGTGCCGCAATGTCGGAGGGTCAGTACTGAGGGAGCGCTCCACTGTCAGAGGGTCAGCACTGAGGGAGTGCTGCACTGTCGGAAGGTCAGTACTGAGGCAGCACCGCACTGTCGGAGGTTCAGTACTGAGGGAGTGCCGCACTGTCGGAAAGTCAGTACTGAGGGACTGCTTCCTTGTAGAAGGGCCAGGAATCAGTGGACACTGCACTGCAATGCACTATCTCTGTAACCTTCCATCAGACTCTACAACCCTCCCTATCTCTGTAACCTCCTCCAGCCCCTACAACACTCCCTATCTCTGTAACCTCCTCCAGCCCCTCTTGTTTACACACGAATCGGGGTTCCAGGAAGTACAGTGCACCGAAGGATTTTGCACGTTTCTCAGTGTGTGGGTTAAACAAACTATCACAAAATGTAGGTGCAGCTCAGAGCCAGGTACTGGTCACGTACAAGATCGGGAATGAGAAAATCAGAGTGAGGTCCATTTCCAGGAATTTGAAAGTTTATTGCATCAAATGTGGAGATTATACAAGATGAGGTGGTTCATTTACGTTTACCTCCTGATAGGCTGTGAGTATTTACACACTGACTGCAAACATCAAAAGAATCCGTCCCTTAACTTTGAGGTGGTTATCTTTACAACATTTTGGTCTCTATCTCACTGGGTTTTACTGTCCCTCTCTCTCTCTCGTAAACGTGACTCTGAAACTGGTGGGTTTGGGACCTGCACAGTGACAAGTCCAGACAGACATCCCCAGGCATTTTCTGATGGGGGTTCATACGGACTCGAAACGTTAACCTGGCTCCACTCTCCACACACGCTGCCAGATCTGCTGAGTTATTCCAGCATCTTCCGTCTTTATTTCACATTTCCATCATCAGCAGGATTATGCTGCCTGTACTGAGGGAGTGCAGCACTGTCGGAGGGTCAGTACTGAGGGAGTGCCGCACAGTCGGAGGGTCAGTGCTGAGGGAGTGCAACACTGTCGGAGGGTCAGTACTGAGGGAGTGCCGCACTGTCGGAGGGTCAGTACTGAGGGAGTGCCGCAATGTCGGAGGGACAGTACTGAGGGTGTGCAGCACTGTCGGAGGGACAGTACTGAGGGAGTGCCGCACTGTCAGAGGGTCAGTACTGAGGGAGTGCAGCACAGTCGGAGGGACAGTACTGAGGGGGTGCAGCACTGTCGGAGGATCAGTACTGAGGGAGTACAGCACTGTCGGAGGGACAGTACTGAGGGGGTGCAGCACTATCGGATTGACAGTATTGAGGAAGTGCAGCACTGTCGGAGGGCCAGTACTGAGGGAGTGCAGCACTATCGGAGGGTCAGTACTGGGGGAGTGCTGCACTGTCAGTGGGTCAGTACTGAGGGAGTGCCGCACTGTCAGAGTGTCAGTACTGAGGGAATGCAGCTCTGTCAGTGGGTCAGTACTGAGGGAGTGCCGCACTGTCGGAGGGTCAGTACTGAGGGAGTGCTGCACTGTCGGAGGGTCAGTACTGAGGGAGTGCTTCCTTGTACAAGGGCCAGGAATCAGTGGACACTGCACTGCAATGCACTATCTCTGTAACCTTCCTCCAGTCCCTACAACCCTCCCTATCTCTGTAACCTCCTCCAGCCCCTCTTGTCTACACACGAATCGGGGTTCAAGGAAGTGCAGTGCACCGAAGGATTGTGCACGTTTCTCAGTGTGTGGGTTAAACAAACTATCACAAAATGTAGGTGCAGCTCAGAGCCAGGTACTGGTCACGTCCAAGATCGGAAATGAGAAAATCAGAGTGAGGTCCATTTCCAGGACTGTGAAAGTTTATTGCATCAAATGTGGAGATTACACATGATGAGGTGGTTCATTTACATTTACCTTCTGATAGGCTGTGAGTATTTACACACTGACTGCAAACCTCAAAAGAATCCGTCCCTTAACTTTGAGGTGGTTATCTTTACAACATTTTGGTCTCTATCTCACTGGGTTTTACTGTCCCTCTCTCTCTCTCTCGTAAACGTGACTCTGAAACTGGTGGGTTCGGGACCTGCACAGTGACAAGTCCAGACAGACATCCCCAGGCATTTTCTGATGGGGGTTCATACGGACTCGAAACGTTATCCTGGCTCCACTCTCCACACACGCTGCCAGATCTGCTGAGTTATTCCAGCATCTTCCGTCTTTATTTCACATTTCCATCATCAGCAGAATTATGCTGCCTGTACTGAGGGAGTGCAGCACTGTCGGAGGGACAGTACTGAGGGAGTGCAGCACTGTCGGAGGGTCAGTACTGAGGGGGTGCAGCACTGTGGGAGGGACAGTACTGAGGGAGTGCAGCACAGTCGGAGGAACAGTACTGAGGGGGTGCAGCACTGTCGGAGGGTCAGTACTGAGGGAGTGCAGCACTGTCGGAGGGACAGTACTGAGGGGGTGCAGCACTGTCGGAGGGACAGTATTGAGGGAGGGCAGCACTGTCGGAGGGTCAGTACTGAGGGAGTGCAGCACTGTCGGAGGGTCAGTACTGAGGGAGTGCCGCACTGTCAGAGGGTCAGTACTGAGGGAGTGCAGCACTGTCGGAGGGACGGTTCTGAGGGAGTGCAGCACAGTCGGAGGGCAAGTACTGAGCGAGTGCAGCACAGTCGGAGGGACAGTACTGAGGGAGTGCAGCAGTGTCGGAGGGAAGGTACTGAGGGAGTGCAGCACTGTCGTGGGGAAGGTACTGAGTGAGTCCAGCGCTGTGGGAGGAACAGTATTGAGGGAGTACAGCGCTGTTGGAGTGACGGTATTGAGGGAGTGCAGCACTGTCGGTGGGTCAGTGCTGAGGGAGTGCAAGACTGTGGAAGGGACGGTACAGAGGGAGAGCCGCACTGTTGGAGGGACAGTATTGAGGGAGTGCAGCACTGTCGGATGGTCAGTGCTGAGGGAATGCAGCACTGTCGGAGAGTTAGTACTGAGAGAGTGCTGCACTATCGGAGTATCAGTACTGGGGGAGTGCTGCACGGCCGAAGAGTCAGTACTGAGGGAGTGCAGCACTGTCGGAGGGTCAGTACTGAGGGAGCGCAGCACTGTCGGAGGAACAGTACTAAGGGAGTGCAGCACTGTCGGAGGGTCAGTACTGAGGGAGTGCAGCACTGTCGGAGGGACAGTACCGAGGGAGTGCAGCACGGTCGGAGGGTCAGTACTGAGGGAGTGCAGCACTGTCGGAGGGTCAGTACTGAGGGAGTGCAGCACTGTCGGAAGGTCAGTACTGAGGGAGTGCTGCACGGTCGGAGGGACAGTACTGAGGGAGTGCAGCACTGTCGGAGGGTCAGTACTGAGGGAGTGCCGCACTGTCGGATGGTCAGTACTGAGGGAGTGCCGCACTGTCGGAGGGTCAGTACTGAGGGAGTGCTGCACTGTCGGAGGGTCAGTACTGAGGGAGTGCTTCCTTGTAGAAGGGCCAGAATTCAGAGCACACTGCACTTCAATGCACTATCTCTGTAACCTTCCTTCAGACGCTACAACCCTTGCTACATCTGACACCTCCACCAGACTGTACAATTCTCCCTATCTCTGTAACCTCCTCCAGCCCCTACAACCCTCCCTATCTCTGTAACCTCCTCCAGCCCCTACGCCCCTCCCTATCTCTGTAAACTCCTCCAGCCCCTACAACCCTCCCTATCTCTGTAACCTCCTCCAGCCCCTACAACCCTCCCTATCTCTGTAACCTCCTCCAGCCCTTACAACCCTCCCTATCTCTGTAACACTCCTACGACCCTCTGAGATCTCTGCACTCCTCCAATTCCGGCCACTTGACCATCCCCCCATTCCCATCGCTCCACCATCGGCGGCCGTGCCTTCAGCTGCCTGGGGTCCCCTGAGCTCTGGAATTCCCTCCCTAAACCTCTCCACCTGTTTCCCTCCTGTCCGACTGCCTTTCCAATCTCTCTCTCTCTCTCTCTCTCTCTTTGAGCGATCTCTCCCTGAAATCCCCTTCTGTCTTTCCGTGTCATGGTGGGTTTCTGATACAAACTGTCACTGCTGTGAGGCGTTGGCTCATTGTGTTGTTGTGGAAGAGACTGTATCACTGGGACTTGTCTCACTCTCTCTCTCTGATTCACAGCACAGGGACTGGTCACCTCCCTGGTCAGCGATGGGGAAAGCTGTGGGATCCACACGGGTGGCAATGGGCTGGATATGGAAGAGAACTCGGCCGCGTATTGGTTCACACGGAGTGAAGATTGGGACAACTTGGCGATCGAGTGTTTGAATGAAGAACTGAAGAGAAACAAGACATTCATGAATGTTTGGGATTTGGCAAGAAAGTTTTGGAATTGGCGCACCATTCCCCACGGTCTCCTTAAGGAGCACATGATCGTGGTCACTATGTACACCCATAATGGACCATTGTACAAGGCATTTAACGATGAGGTTCATGAATATGGAAATATCAACGAATACAACTCCAAATTTAAACTGAAGGGTTTCCACTATCTCCTAACCATCGCTCTCCAGGCATTGAGAGATCATTCCAAACAGTTACACGCTTATCGCGGGTTGAACATTCCCATGTCTGGGAGACGGGGCCAGGAGATGAGGTTTGGGAGATTCGCCTCCACCTCCCTCAACAGAAGAGTTGCCGAGGGATTTGGAAACAGGACTTTCTTTGTGCTAAACACGGCTTACGGTGTCAAGATCCCCAATTACTCGTTCTTTAAGGAGGAAGATGAGATCTTAATCCCTCCCTATGAGAAATTTGAGATTGTAAAGGCCGAGGGCTCAGGGGGAAACTGCAACTTCACCCTCCGCTCGGGAGGCTACGAGGGAGTTGAGGTGGGGCTGGAGAGGGACGGTAGTGACTGTCTGAGAGTTTACCGGGAGACCCTACCCTGGTGGGTCTGGTTTCTGATCGCCTTGGGGATCTTGGTCACTCTGGGGGGGTTAGGTGCATTTCTCTACAAGGGCTTCTCCCAGGAATATATTCCAATTTCCCAACATCTCCCCAACCCTCAACCCCCATCCAATACCCCTCAAACACCCTCAAACCCTCCCCAACTCCCCAAACCTTAACACCCATCCCTCCCCTCACACACCCTCAACCCCTCCCCATCACCCCAAACCTGAACCCCCATCACTCCCCTCACACACCCTCAACCCCTCCCCATCTCCCCAAACCTGAACCCCCATCACTCCCCTCACACACCATCAAACCCTCCCCACCTCCCCAACCCTCAAGCCCCATCCCTCCCCTCACACACCCTCAACCCCTCCCCACCTCCCCAACCCTCACCCCCCATCTCTCCCCTCACACACCCTCAAACCCTCCCCACCTCCCCAACCCTCAACCCCCATCCCTCACCTCACACACCCTCAACCCCTCCCCACCTCCCCAACCCTCAACCCCCATCCCTCCCCACAACCCCTCCCCACCTCCCTAACCCTCAATCCCCATCCCTCCCCTCACATACCCTCAACCACTCCCCACCGCCCCAACGCTCAACCCCATCCCTCCCCTCACACACCCTCAACCACTCCCCACCTCCCCAATCCTCAACCCCCATCCCTCCCCTCACACACCCTCACCCCTCCCCTCCACCCCAACCCTCAACCCCCATCCATCCCCTCAACCCCTCCACAACCCTCAACCCCCATCCCTTCCCTCACACACCCTCAACCCCTCCCCACCTCCCCAACCCTCAATCCCAATCCCTCCCCTCACACACCCTCAACCATTCCCCACCTCCCCAACCCTCAACCCCCATCCCTCCCCTCAACCACTCCGCACCTCCCCAACGCTCAAACCCCATCCCTCCCCTCACACACCCTCAATCCCTCCCCACCTCCGCGACCCTCAACCCCCATCCCTCCCCTCACACACCCTCAACCCCTCCCCACCTCCCCAACCATCAACCCCAATCCATCCCCTCAACCCCACCCCACCTCACCAACCCTCAACCCCCATCCCTCCCCTCACACACCCTCAATCCCTCCCCACCTCCGCGACCCTCAACCCCCCTCCCTCCCCTCACACACTCAACCCCTCCCCAACCTCGCACACCATCAACCCTCACCCGCCTAATGATCAATACTCTGCACTCACGCTCCCTAACCATGCTCCCCACATGGCAAACGATCAGGTCTGAGGGGCTGAATGGCCTCCTCCTCTTCCTATCTGTGCAAACTGTATATTAAGGTCATGTTTGATAGATTGACAGTGTTTTAAATGTTGAATTAACAATGTTGACCTCAAATTAAAATAATTTGTGCTCTATCCTTTTCACAAGCAATATGTCAATAAAAACTAACGAGCAACTATCCAAATATCTCTGATCATTGTAACTTATTGGAATCTTGCTGTGCACACTCTATACGTTGAACTGGTGAAGTGGGCAGGCAGATGGCAATTGCAGTTTAACGTAGAGAGTGAAGTTGTTCATTGTGGGAGGAAGAATTTGGAGAGACAATATCAAATAAAGGGTACAATTCTAAAGGGGGTCAGGGTGAGTGAGCGGGTAATAAAGCAGACAGTATCCTGGGCTTTATTAATAGGGGTATAGATTACAAGGGCAGGGAGGTTATGTTAAACGTGTATAAAACACTGGCTCAGCCTCAACAAGAGAATTGTGTCCAGCTCCAGGCATCACACTTCAGGGAGGATGAAAAAGGCTTCAGCGAGAGGGCAGAAAAGATTCAGAGAATGGTTCCAGGGGTGAGGAAATTCAGGAATGGGAGATCAACGGGCTGTGATCAGGAGCAGGAACCCTGGCTGATTTCCCCTCTGTCTCTAACCCCAGGATGACAGGACAGTGATCAGGAAAAGGAATCCAGGCTGATTTCCCATCTCACTCAAACCCAGGGATCACTACACAGTGGATCAGGAGCAGGAACCCTGGCTGATTTCCCCCCTCTCTAACCCAGGGATCACTGGACAGTGATCAGGAGCAGGAACCCTGGCTGATTTCCCCTCTCTCTCCCTAACCCAGGGATCACTGCGCAGTGATCAGGAGTAGGAACCCTGGCTGATTTCCTCTCTCTCTCTAACCCAGGGATCACTGCGCAGTGATCAGGAGCAGGAACCCTGGCTGATTTCCCCTCTCTCTCTCTAACCCTGTGACCACTGGACAGTGATCAGGAGCAGGAACCCTCGCTGATTTCCTCTCTCTCACTCTCTCTCACTCACTCTCTCTCTCATTTTATCTCTTACACTCACTCACTCACTCTCTCTCACTCACTCTCTCTCACTCATTCTCTCTCACTCACTCTCTCTCACTGATTCTCTCTCACTCACTCTCTCTCACTCACTCTCTCTCACTCACTCTCTCTCTCTCACTCTGATTCCAACATCATTGGACAGTGATCGGCAGCAAGATCCCTGGCTGATTTCCCAACTCCATCTAACACAGGAACCAATGGACAGTGATCAGGAGCAGGAACCCTGGCTGATTTCCACCCTCTCTCTAACCTGGAATCACTGGACAGTGATCAGGAGCAGGAACCCTGGCTGATTTCATCTCTCTCTCTCTAACCCAGGGATCACTGGACAGTGATAAGGAGCGGGGGCCCTGGTTGATTTCACATCTCCATCTAACCCACGGATCACTGGACAGTGATCAGGAGCAGGAACCCTGGTTGATTTCACATCTCCATCTAACCAAGGGATCACTGGACAGTGATCAGGAGCAGGAACCCTGGCTGATTTCACCCCTCTCTCTCTAACCCAGGGATCACTGGACAGTGATCAGGAGCAGGAACCCTGGCTGATTTCCACTCTCTCTCTAACCCAGGGGTCACTGGACAGTGATCAGGAGCAGGAACCCTGGCTGATTTCCACTCTCTCTCTAACCCAGGTATCACTGGACAGTGATCAGGAGCAGGAACCCTGGCTGATTTCCCCTCTCTCTCTCTAACCCAGGGATCACTGCACAGTGATCAGGAGCAGGAACTCTGGCTGATTTCCCCTCTCTCTCTAACACAGGGATCACTGGGCAGTGATCAGGAACAGGAACCCTGGCTGATTTACCCTCTGACTCTAAACCCGGGATCACTGGACAGTGATCAGGAAAAGGAATCCAGGCTGATTTCCCATCTCACTCTAACCCAGTGATCACTACACAGTGATCAGGAGCAGGAACCCTGGCTGATTACCCTTTCTCTCTCTTTCTCTCTCCCTGAACTAGACATCACTTGACAGTGATCTGGAGCAGGAAACCTGACTAATTTCCCCTCTCTCTCGAACCCATGTTCCACTGGACAGTGATCAGGAGCAGGAACCCTGGCTGATTTCCCCTCTCTCTCTATCCCAGGGTCCACTGGACAGTGATCAGGAGCAGGAACCCTGGCTGATTTCCACTCTCTCACTCTCTCTCACTCACTCTCTCTCTCATTTTCTCTCTTACACTCACTCACTCACTCTCTCTCACTCACTCTCTCTCACTCATTCTCTCTCACTCACTCTCTCTCACTGATTCTCTCTCACTCACTCTCTCTCACTCACTCTCTCTCACTCACTCTCTCTCTCTCACTCTGATTCCAACATCATTGGACAGTGATCGGCAGCAAGATCCCTGGCTGATTTCCCAACTCCATCTAACACAGGAACCAATGGACAGTGATCAGGAGCAGGAACCCTGGCTGATTTCCACCCTCTCTCTAACCTGGAATCACTGGACAGTGATCAGGAGCAGGAACCCTGGCTGATTTCACCTCTCTCTCTCTAACCCAGGGATCACTGGACAGTGATAAGGAGCGGGGGCCCTGGTTGATTTCACATCTCCATCTAACCCACGGATCACTGGACAGTGATCAGGAGCAGGAACCCTGGTTGATTTCACATCTCCATCTAACCAAGGGATCACTGGACAGTGATCAGGAGCAGGAACCCTGGCTGATTTCACCCCTCTCTCTCTAACCCAGGGATCACTGGACAGTGATGAGGAGCAGGATCCTGGCTGATTTCCTCTCTCTCTCTCTACCCCAGGGATCACTGGACAGTGATCAGGAGCAGGAACCCTGGCTGATTTCCCCTCTCTCTCTCTAACCCAGGGATCACTGGACAGTGATCAGGAGCAGGAACCCTGGCTGATTTCCACTCTCTCTCTCTAACCCAGGGATCACTGCACAGTGATCAGGAGCAGGAACCCTGGCTGATTTCCCCTCTCTCTCTAACACAGGGATCATTGGACAGTGATCAGGAGCAGGAACTCTGGCTGATTTACCCTCTGACTCTAAACCCGGGATCACTGGACAGTAATCAGGAGCAGGAAGAATGGCTGATTTACCCTCTGACTCTAAACCCGGGATCAATGGACAGTGATCAGGAGCAGGAACCCTGGCTGATTTACCCTCTCTCTGTCTAACCCAGGGATCACTGGACAGTGATCAGGAGCAGGAAGAATGGCTGATTTACCCTCTGACTCTAAACCCGGGATCAATGGACAGTGATCAGGAGCAGGAACCCTGGCTGATTTACCCTCTCTCTGTCTAACCCAGGGATCACTGGACAGTGATCAGAAGCAGGAACCCTGGTTGATTTACCCTCTCTCTCTCTAACCCAGGGATCACTGGACAGTGATCAGGAGCAGGAACCCTGGCTGATTTACCCTCTCTCTGTCTAACCCAGGGATCACAGGACAGTGATCAGGAGCAGGAACCCTGGCTGATTTCCCCTATGTCTCTAATCAGGGATCACTGGACAGTGATAAGGAGCAGGAACCCTGGCTGATTTCCCCTCTCTCTCTAACCCAGGGATCACTGGACAGTGATAAAGAGCAGGAACCCTGGCTGATTTCCCCTCTCTCTCTAACCCAGGGACCACTGGACAGTGATCAGGAGCAGGAACCCTGGCTGATTTCCTCTCTTTCACTCTCTCTCACTCACTCTCTCTCATTTTCTCTCTTTCACTCACTCACTCACTCACTCTATCTAACTCACTCTCTCTCACTCTCTCTCTCTCACTCTGATTCTAACATCATTGGACAGTGATCGGAAGCAAGATCCCTGGCTGATTTCCCAACTCCATCTAACACAGGAACCAATGGACAGTGATCAGGAGCAGGAACCCTGGCTGATTTCACCTCTCTCTCTAACCCAGAGATCACTGGTCATTGATCAGGAAAAGGAAGCCTGGCTGATTTCCCGTCTCTCTCTAACCCATTACACAGTGTTCAAGAGCAGGAACCCTGGATGATTTCCTGTCTCTGTCTCTGTCTCTGTCTCTGTCTCTGTCACTCTGTGCCAGACATCACTGGTCACTGATCAGGAGCTGCTTTCCCATTTCTATCTAACACAGGTACCACTGGACAGTGATCAGGAAAAGGAACACAGGCTGATTTCCCCTCTGTATCTAACCCGGGATTACTGCACAGTGATCAGGGGCAGAAAACCTGGCTGATTTCCCCTCTCTCTCTAACCCAGGGATCACTGGACAGTGATCAGGAGCAGGAACCCTGGCTGATTTCCTCTCTCTCTCTAACCCAGACATCACTGGGCAGTGATCAGGAGCAGGAACCCTGGCTGATTTCCTCTCTCTCTCTAACCCAGGGATCACTGGACAGTGATCGGGAGCAGGAACCCTGGCTGATTTCCCCTCTCTCTCTCTAACCCAGACATCACTGGACAGTGATCAGGAGCAGGAACCCTGGCTGATTTCCTCTCTCTCTCTAACCCAGGGATCACTGGACAGGGATAAGGAGCAGGAACCCTGGCTGATTTCCCCTCTCTCTCTAACCCAGGGATCACTGGACAGTGATCAGGAGCAGGAACCCTGGCTGATTTCCCCTCTCTCTCTCTAACCCAGACATCACTGGACAGTGATCAGGAGCAGGAACCCTGGCTGATTTCCTCTCTCTCTCTAACCCAGGGATCACTGGACAGTGATCGGGAGCAGGAACCCTGGCTGATTTCCTCTCTCTCTCTAACCCAGTGATCACTGGACAGTGATCAGGAGCAGTTTTGATCTCCCTCTAGTGTCCGAACATTGCCAGGGCAGGTACAGGACAGTGATAAGGAGTAAAGCTCCATCAACACTCAGCACATCCAACGCATTAAACCCACCTTCCTATGATTTCCCCAACTCCCACCTTCTCCCCACGCCCCTCAATCCCACCTTCTCCCAACGCCCCTCAATCCCACCTTCTCCCCATATCCCTCAATCCCACCTTCTCCCCATATCCCTCAATACCACCTTCTCCCCGTATCCCTCAATCCCACCATCTCTCCATATCCCTCAATCCCACCTTCTCTCCATATCCCTTAATCCCACCTTCTCTCCAAATCCCTCAATCCCACCTTCTCTCCATATCCCTCAATCCCAGCATCTCCCCGTATCCCTCAATCCCACCTTCTCCCTATATCCCTCAATCCCAACTTCCCCCCCACGCCCCTCAATCCCTCCTTCTCTCCATATCCCTCAATCCCACCTTCTCACCATTACGTGTGTTTTGGACACTATCATTTTTTGCTTCCATTTCTGTTCACCTCCAGGTGAAGCACGGATTCTGTCTTTGAAACTGGATAAGGTTATTCCCTGGAAACTGGCTCCATTTTTCTGATATGAAGGATCTCTCAGCACTCCGCCCTGTACAGAGAATGTCGTTTGGACTGTTATGGAGTGCCCCATGTCTATGAGTATCTCACAGGTACAGTTCTGTTAGCAACCCTCCGCACGTCCGCGACAGAGACCAGGGGAGAGATCGATGCATTGGGATAACTTCAGATCATGTGGAGAGAGGAACAGGAGGAGGCCATTCAGCCCCTCGAGCCTGATGTCTCTTCCATTCGGCCACGGCTCTTAACCCCAAGATTTCCAGCAGAGGGTCCGATGATCTTCTCCTGCCCCGAGAGACAGGTCAGGCATTTACCGACCTCACTGAGTGAGACTCAGTGCAGAGGAAAACTCTGGCTCATTCCAGGCAGTTTGTGGAGAGCTCACCTGAGATAACACAGCCTGATGTATACCATTGCATCGAGGTGGTCACAGACACCATGTTCCCAAAGACGTGGAATATCATCACCTTCCTACAGGATAACCACAGTCGAATGGATACAGCCTATGGGTAGCCTATGCTCATGTGTTAAGGGGTGATCGTGCTAACCACTCACTCTATAACCAGGTCATTGCTTGAAATGCACTCAAATCCTCCTCACCTCCTCAACTCCTCCTCACCTCCTCAACTCCTCCTCACCTCCTCAACTCCTCCTCACCTCCTCAACTCCTCATCAGCCCCTCAACTCCTCCTCACCTCCTCAACTCCTCCTCACCTCCTCAACTCCTCCTCACTGAATTGGACTAGCCATGTAAATACTGGGGCTACAAACGCAGTTCAGGGGTTGGGATTCCTGTGGTCAGTAACTCACCTCCTGTCTCCCCAAAGCCTGTCCACCATCTACAAGGCACAAGTCAGGAGTGTGATGGGATACTCCCCACTTGCCTGGATGAATGCAGCTCCCACAACACTCAAGAAGCTCGACACCGTCCAGGACAAAGCAGCCCCGCTTGATGGGCACCCCATCCACAAACATTCACTCCCTCCACCAACCCAGCATCCGAGGGTTTCCAACCTCCAATCTCCAAGACCTCGTCTTGAGGGCACTCGCTTGAGGGGGCAGGCGGAGGCAGAGAGTGTGCGCTGGGCGCCGGCAGTCGGAGGGCTGCTGGAGACCAGGACCATGCTGGGTCGAAACCAGATGATGAGCCTATGGAGTTGTCCGTCAGGCGGTAGATGCTGGATGTCCAGTGGGATGTCCGGGAGGATCTGGTGGAGATCCGTGTGGGTCTGAGTGCCAGGCTCTCTGCTGTGGAGGAGTCCATGTGGAGCATGATCACTGCGTTAACCCTCACGGCCGAGCGCCCTGACTCCACCATTGAGAGAGCGGCCACTCACATGGAGAGGCAGCACCAGCGACAGAATCAGGGGTTCCTGGGGTTGCGCTCGGACCTGCAAGCCCTCAACACAGTCACTGACCTCAGGTGGTCAGTGCCCGTGTGGGAGATGGATGAGGCACCCAGCATCCCAGTGAGTTCCCCATTCGTCAGTGGTGAGCCGGGAGGTCCAGAACGATCTCGCGTTGGCGCACAAGCTGTCTGACATCTCTGCGGGCTCCTCTGTGACCTTCAGAGCCACTGGCATTGGGTGTCCACCCACACAGTCAGAGCTGATCCCAGTCCCACTCATCTGTCCAAATGGAGGTCACTGTCTCCCTGGAGAGACGAAGCCTCCTTCGGCACTGCACCTCGGACATATTGAGGTAGCTGCATCGCCGCCTGGAAACTCTGGCAGCAGGATAGCAGCGCTCTCTGCGGACCCTTCCGACTTAGACTACCAGCTGGCCCTGCTCCCCTTGTGCCAGCGCCTCTCCTCCCCACAGGTACCCTCCCCTGGAAGCTGCATTGGGATACCCGGCCTCCTCTCCCTTCTTCCCCTCTCTCCCTCCTCAGGTGGGGTGCGTCCAGCGGAGACCACAATCCCCATTCCCAGGGTGATGGAAGGCTGTCTGGCAACTGGAAGGGTCCCACACGGTCTGAAACCTCCGGGGTCCTTGGAGACACCAATGAGGCCTGAAATGAAGCCTGGAAATGCTCAGAATGAAGCCCCGAATGGAGATGAAGCTACCAAGTACCAAAAACACACCAACAGCAAACGATCTCCTGAACACCTCACGACTCGCGCCTGCAATGCTGCTGACCCTTTTTATCCCACCCGTGGAGGAGGGTTTTGAAATTGTCGGCTGCCCACCTGCCCGTTTTGCCCATGCGACAAGGGCAAAATCGCACTCTGGCAACGCGGAATCGGATTTTAACGGCTTAAGTGACCTTTTAATTGATGGCGGGTGGGTTTTTTTTTGACTTTTCTCTCTTTCTAACTGGACTCCTGTTGCTAGGTAACAGCACAGTTTTTTTCCTACCTTGTGCTTGTGAGACCTTCCCTTCAAGTGTCGTAAAACCTCATTAGTAATGCAGGTATACAAACAGAGCTTAGAGATGCAATCTCCACTGAAAAATGAAACTGGACCACAGGTTTCATCTTTTAACCCACAAATAGAGAAAAATATACATTAAACTATCTCTAGATCCTAACACCTTGAGCTAACTGACCCCTCCTGGACCATATAGAGTCCAGGATACACTCCCCGCTCGGATCAATTCCTGCCATGTCTGTGAGCTGTGCTTCGTTCAACTTTGACCTTTCTCCTCGTCTGACCTCCTGTTTAAACCACTCAGTGAGAGACGTGCTCAGTTCCTGTCTCCACAAACTGTGCTGAAACCACAAGTGCTGGGCCATGACCAGGTCTCCACTTCACCTGTGTCTCTCCCCTATCTCATCTGCTCCATGAAACTGATTCTCTGTTTATATCTCGCTCTCTCATTCCCCCCACCACCAGCAATCCCAATCGCTCACCCGGGCAGTCTCTCTGTCACATCCAGGACCTACAAACATCCCCATCTCTACAACCAAATCCAGCCCCTACAACCCTCCCTATCTCTGTAACCTCCAGCCCCTACAACACCCAATATCTCTACAACCTCTTCCAGCCGCTACAACCCCCGCAATCTCTGAAGTCTCCTCCAGCCCCTAAAACACCCCCTATCTCTGAAGCCTCCTCTTGACCCTACAACTCTCCCTATCTCTATAGCCTCCTTCAGCCCCTACGACCCTCCCTATCTCTGAAACCTCCTACAACCCTCCCTGTCTCTATAACCTCCTCCAGATCCTACAACCCTCCCTATCTCTGTAACCTCCTCCTGATCCTACAACCCTCCCTATCTCTGTAACCTCCTCCAGATCCTACAACCCTCCCTATCTCTGTAACCTCCTCCAGACCTTACAACACTCCCTATCTCTGTAACCTCCTCCAGCCCCTGCATCCCTCCCTATCTCTGTAACCTCCTCCAGACCCTACAATCCACCCTGTCTCTGAAACATTCTACAATCCTCCCTATCTCTGTAACCTCCTCTAAGCCCCTAAAACCCTCCCTATCTCTGTAACCTCCTCCAGCCCCTACAAGCCTACCTATCTCGGTAACCTCGTCCAGCCCCTACAAAGTCTCTCTGTCTCTGTAACCTTCCTCCAGCCCCTACAAACCCTCCCTGTCTCTGTAACCTTCTCCAACCCCAACAACCCTCCCTGTCTCTGTAAACCTCCTCCAGCCCCTACAAACCCTCCCTGTCTCTTTAACCTTCTCCAGCACCAACAACCCTCCCTATCTCTGTAACCTCCTCCAGCCCCTACAACACTCCCTAACTTTGTAACCTCCTCCAGCCCCTGCAACCCTCCCTATCTCTGTAACCTCCTCCAGCTCCCTACAACCCTCCCTATCCCTGTAACCTCCTCCAGCCCCTACAACACTCCCTATCTCTGTAACCTCCTCCAGCCCCTACAACCCTCCCTATCTCTGTAACCTCCTCCAGCCCCTCTTGTTTACACACGAATCGGGGTTCCAGGAAGTACAGTGCACCGAAGGATTGTGCAGGTTTCTCAGTGTGTGGGATAAGCAAACTATCACAAAATGTAGGTGCAGCTCAGAGCCAGTTACTGGTCACGTACAAGATCGGAAATGAGAAAATCAGAGTGAGGTCCATTTCCTGGACTGTGACAGTTTAATGCATCAAATGTGGAGATTATACAAGATGAGGTGGTTCATTTACGTTTACCTCCTGATAGGCTGTGAGTATTTACACACTGACTGCAAACCTCAAAAGAATTCGTCCCTTAACTTTGAGGTGGTTATCTTTACAACATTTTGGTCTCTATCTCACTGGGTTTTACTGTCCCTCTCTCTCTCTCGTAAACGTGACTCTGAAACTGGTGGGTTCAGGACCTGCACAGTGACAAGTCCAGACAGACATCCCCAGGCATTTTCTGATGGGGGTTCATACGGACTCGAAACGTTAACCTGGCTCCACTCTCCACACACGCTGCCAGATCTGCTGAGTTATTCTAGCATCTTCCGTCTTTATTTCACATTTCCATCATCAGCAGGATTATGCTGCCTGTATTGAGGGAGTGCAGCACTGTCGGAGGGACAGTACTGAGGGAGTGCTGTAGTGTCAGTGGGTCAGTACTGAGGGAGTGCCGCGCTGTCGAAGGGTCAGTACTGAGGGAGTGCTGCACTGTCAGTGGGTCAGTACTGAGGGAGTGCCGCACTGTCGGAGGGACAGTACTGAGGGAGTGCCGCACTGTCGGAGGGACAGTACTGAGGGAGTGCTGCACTGTCGGAGGGACAGTACTGAGTGAGTGCAGCACTGTCGGAGGGTCAGTACTGAGGGAGTGCCGCACTGTCAGTGTGTCAGTAGTGAGGGAGTGCTGCACTGTCGGAGGGTCAGTACTGAGGGAGCGCCGCACTGTCGGAGGTTCAGTACTGGGGGAGTGCTGCACTGTCAGTGGGTCAGTACTGAGGAAGTGCTGCACTGTCAGAGGGTCAGTACTGAGGGAATGCTGCACTGTCGGAGGGTCAGTACTGAGGGAGTGCTGCACTGTCGGAGGGTCAGTACTGAGGGAGTGCTTCCTTGTAGAAGGGCCAGGAATCAGTGGACACTGCACTGCAATGCACTATCTCCGTAACCTTCCTTCAGACGCTACAACCCTCCCTATCTCTGTAACCTCCTCCAGCCCCTACAACCCTCCCTATCTCTGTAACCTCCTCCAGCCCCTGCAACCCTCCCTATCTCTGTAACCTCCTCCAGTCCCTCTTGTTTACACACGAATCGGGGTTCCAGGAAGTACAGTGCACCGAAGGATTGTGCATGTTTCTCATTGTGTGGGTTAAACAAACTATCACAAAATGTAGGTGCAGCTCAGAGCCAGGTACTGGTCACGTACAAGATCAGAAATGAGAAAATCAGAGTGAGGTCCATTTCAAGGAATGTGAAAGTTTAATGCATCAAATGTGGAGATTATACAAGATGAGGTGGTTCATTTACGTTTACCTCCTGATAGGCTGTGAGTATTTACACACTGACTGCAAACCTCAAAAGAATCCGTCCCTTATCTTTGAGGTGGTTATCTTTACAACATTTTGGTGTCTATCTCACTGGGTTTTACTGTCTCTCTCTCTCTCTCGTAAACGTGACTCTGAAACTGGTGGGTTCGGGACCTGCACAGTGACAAGTCCAGACAGACGTCCCCAGGCATTTTCTGATGGGGGTTCATACGGACTCGAAACGTTAACCTGGCTCCACTCTCCACACACGCTGCCAGATCTGCTGAGTTATTCCAGCATCTTCCGTCTTTATTTCACATTTCCATCATCAGCAGGATTATGCTGCCTGTATTGAGGGAGTGGAGCACTGTCGGAGGGTCAGTACTGAGGGAGTGCAGCGCTGTCGGAGGGCCAGTACTGAGGGAGAGCAGCACTATCGGAGGGACAGTATTGAGGGAGGGCAGCACTGTCGGAGGGTCAGTACTGAGGGAGTGCCGCACTGTCAGATGGTCAGTACTGAGGGAGTGCAGCACTGTCGGAGTTACGGTACTGAGGTAGTGCAGCACAGTCGGAGGGCAAGTACTGAGCGAGTGCAGCACTGTCGGAGGGACAGTACTGAGGGAGTGCAGCAGTGTCAGAGGGAAGGTACTGAGGGAGTGCAGCACTGTCGGGGGGAAGGTACTGAGTGAGTCCAGCGCTGTGGGAGGAACAATACTGAGGGAGTACAGCACTGTTGGAGTGACGGTATTGAGGGAGTGCAGCACTGTCGGTGGGTCAGTACTGAGGGAGTGCAAGACTGTGGAAGGGACGGTACAGAGGGAGAGCCGCACTGTTGGAGGGACAGTATTGAGGGAGTGCAGCACTGTCGGATGGTCAGTGCTGAGGGAATGCAGCACTGACGGAGAGTTAGTACTGAGAGAGTGCTGCACTGTCGGAGGGTCAGTACTGAGGGAGTGCCGCACTATCGGAGGATCAGTACTGGGGGAGTGCATCACTGCCGAAGAGTCAGAACTGAGGGACTGCTGCACTGTCAGAGGAACAGTACTAAGGGAGTGCTGCACTGTCGGGGGGTCAGTACTGAGGCAGTGCCGTACTGTCGGAGGGTCAGTACTGAGGGAGCGCCGCACTGTCGGAGGGTCAGTACTGAGGGACTGCTGCACTGTCAGAGGGTCAGTACTGAGGGAGTGCCGCACTGTCGGAGGGTCAGTACTGAGGGAGTGCTTCCTTGTAGAAGGGCCAGGAATCAGTGAACACTGCACTGCAATGCACTATCTCTGTAACCTTCCTTCAGACGCTACAACCCTTGCGAAATCTGACACCTCCCCCAGTCTGTACAACCCTACTTATCTCTGTAATCTCCTCCAGCCCCTACAAACTTCCCTATCTCTGTAACCTCCTCCAGCACTCTACAACCCTCCCTATCTCTGTACCCTCCTCCAGCCCCCTCCAACCCTCCCTCTCTCTGTAACCTCCTCCAGCCCCTACAACCCTCCCTATCTCTGTAACCTCCTCCAGCCCCTACAACCCTCCCTATCTATGTAACCTGCTCCATCCCCCTACAACCCTCCCTATCTCTGTAAACTTCTCCAGCACCTACACCCCTCCCTATCTCTGTAACCTCCCATAGCCCACTACAACCGTCCCTATCTCTGTAACCTCCTCCAGCCCCTACAACCCTCCCTATCTCTGTAACCTCCTCCAGTCCCTCTTGTTTACCCACGAATCGGGGTTCCAGGAAGTACAGTGCACCGAAGGGTTGAGCAGGTTTCTCAGTGTGTGGGTTAAACAAACTATCACAAAATGTAGGTGCAGCTCAGAGCCAGGTACTGGTCACGTACAAGATCAGAAATGAGAAAATCAGAGTGAGGTCCATTTCCAGGACTGTGAAAGTTTAATGCATCAAATGTGGAGATTATACAAGATGAGGTGGTTCATTTACGTTTACCTCCTGATAGGCTGTGAGTATTTACACACTGACTGCAAACCTCAAAAGAATCCATCCCTTAACTTTGAGATGGTTATCTTTACAACATTTTGGTCTCTATCTCACTGGGTTTTACTGTCCCTCTCTCTCTCTCGTAAACGTGACTCTGAAACTGGTGGGTTTGGGACCTGCACAGTGACAAGTCCAGACAGACATCCCCAAGCATTTTCTGACGGGGGTTCATATGGACTCTAAACGTTAACCTGGCTCCAGTCTCCACACACGCTGCCAGATCTGCTGAGTTATTCCAGCATCTTCCGTCTTTATTTCACATTTCCATCATCAGCAGGATTATGCTGCCTGTACTGAGGGAGTGCCGCACTGTCGGAGGGACAGTACTGAGAGAGTGCAGCACTGTCGGAGGGTCAGTACTGAGGGAGTGCAGCACTGTCGGAGGGTCAGTACTGAGGAAGTGCCGCACTGTCGGAGGGTCAGTACTGAGGGAATGCAGCACTGTCGGAGGGACAGTAATGAGGGAATGCAGCACTGTCGGATGGACAGTATTGAGTGAGTGCAGCACTGTCGGACGGTCAGTACTGAGGGAGTGCCGCACTGTCGGAGGGACAGTACTGAGGGAGTGCAACACTTTCGGAGAGACCGTACTAAGGGAGTGCAGCACTGTCAGTGGGACAGTACTGAGGGAGTGCAGCACTGTCGGGGGGACGGTACTGAGGGAGTGCTGCACTGTCGGAAGGACAGTACTGAGATAGTGCCGCACTGTTTGAGGGACAGTACTGAGAGAGAGCTGCACTGTCGGAGGGTCAGTACTGAGGGAGTGCCGCACTGTCGGAGGGTCAGTACTGAGGGAGTGCTGCACTGTCAGAGGGTCAGTACTGAGGGAGTGCAGCACTGTCGGAGGGTCAGTACTGAGGGAGTGCCGCACTGTCGGAGGGTCAGTACTGAGGGAGTGCCGCACTGTCGGAGGGACAGTACTGAGGGAGTACTTCCTTGTAGAATGGCCAGGAATCAGTGAACACTGCACTGCAATGCACTATCTCTGTAACCTTCCTTCAGAAGCTACAACCCTTGCTACATCTGACACCTCCCCCAGACTGTACAACCCTACTTATCTCTGTAACCTCCTCCAGCCCCCAGAACCCTCCCTATCTCTGTAACCTCCTCCAGCCCCTACAACCCTCCCTATTTCTGTAACCTCCTCCAGCCCCTACAACCCTCCCTATCTCTGTAAAATCCTCCAGCACCTACAACCCTCCCTATCTCTGTCACCTTCTCCAGCACCTACAACCCTCCATATCTCTGTAACCTCCTCCAGCCCCCTACAACCCTCCCTATCTCTGTAACCTCCTCCAGCCCCCTACAACCATCCCTATCTCTGTAACCTCCTCCAGCCCCCTACAACCTTCCCTATCTCTGTCACCTTCTCCAGCACCTACAATCCTCCCGATCTTTGTAAAGCCTCCCAGCCCCTACAACTGTCCCTATCTATGTCACCTTCTCCAGCACCTACATCCCTCCCTATCTATATCACCTTCTCCAGCACCTACAATCCTCCCTATCTCTGTAAACTTCTCCAGCCCCTACAACCCTCCTTATCTCTGTAACCTCCTCCACCCCTACAACACTCCCTATCTCCATAACCTCCTCCAGCCCCCTACAACCCTCCCTATCTCTGTAACCTCCTACAGCCACTACAACCCTCCCTATCCATGTAACCTCCTCCTGCCCCTACAACCCTCCCTATCTCTGTAATCTCCTCCAGCCCCTCTTGTTTACACACGAATCGGGGTTCCAGGAAGTACAGTGCACTGATGGATTGTGCACCTTTCTCAGTGTGAGGGTTAAACAAACTAGCAGCAGCTCAGATCCAGGTACTGGTCACGTACAAGATCGGAAATGAGAAAATCAGAGTGAGGTCCATTTCCAGGACTGTGAAAGTTTAATGCATCAAATGTGGAGATTATCCAAGATGAGGTGGTTCATTTACGTTTACCTCCTGATAGGCTGTGAGTATTTACACACTGACTGCAAACCTCAAAAGAATTCGTCCCTTATCTTTGAGGTGGTTATCTTTACAACATTTTGGTCTCTATCTCACTGGGTTTTACTGTCCCTCTCTCTCTCTAGTAAACGTGACTCTGAAACTGGTGGGTTTGGGACCTGCACAGTGACAAGTCCAGACAGACATCCCCAGGCATTTTCTGATGGGGGTTCATACGGACTCGAAACGTTAACCTGGCTCCACTCTCCACACACGCTGCCAGATCTGCTGAGTTATTCCAGCATCTTCCGTCTTTATTTCACATTTCCATCATCAGCTGGATTATGCTGCCTGTACTGAGGGAGTGCAGCACTGTCGGAGGGTCAGTACCGAGGGAGTGCAGCACTGTCGGAGGGTCAGTACTGAGGGAGTGCAGCACTGTCGGAGGGACGGTACTGAGGGAGTATAGCACTGTTGGAGAGATATTACTGGGGGAGTGCAGAACTGTCGGAAGCTCAGTACTGAGGGAGTGAAACACTCGCGGAGGGACGGTACTGAGGGAGTGCAGCACTGTCGGGGGGACGGTACTGAGGGTGTCCAGCGCTGTGGGACGAACAGTATTGAGGGACATCCACACTGTCGGAGGGTCAGTACTGAGGGAGCGCCGCACTGTCGGAGGGTCAGTACTGAGGGAGTGCTGCACTGTCGAAGGGTCAGTACTGAGGGACTGCTGCACTGTCAGAGGGTCAGCACTGAGGGAGCGCCGCACTGTCGGAGGGTCAGTGCTGAGGGAGTGCAGCACTGTCGGAGGGACGGTACTGTGGGAGTGCAGCACTGTTGGAATGTCAGTGCGGAGGGAGTGCTGCACTGTCGGAGGGTCAGTACTGAGGGAGCGCTTCCTTGTAGAAGGGCCAGGAATCAGTGAACACTGAACTGCAATGCACTATCTCTGTAACCTTCCTTCAGACGCTACAACCCTCCCTATCTCTGTAACCTCCTCCAGCCCCTACAACTCTCCCTATCTCTGTAACCTCCTCCAGCACCTACAACCCTCCCTATCTCTGTAACCTCCTCCAGCCCCTCTTGTTTACACACGAATCGGGGTTCCAGGAAGTACAGTGCACCGAAGGGTTGTGCAGGTTTCTCATTGTGTGGTTTAAACAAACTATCACAAAATGTAGGTGCAGCTCAGAGCCAGGTACTGGTCACGTACAAGATCAGAAATGAGAAAATCAGAGTGAGGTCCATTTCCAGGACTGTGAATCCTTCTACGACTAAGTTTAATGCATCAAATGTGGAGATTATACAAGATGAGGTGGTTCATTTACGTTTACCTCCTGATAGGCTGTGAGTATTTACACACTGACTGCAAACCTCAAAAGAATTCGTCCCTTAACTTTGAGGTGGTTATCTTTACAACATTTTGGTGTCTATCTCACTGGGTTTTACTGTCCCTCTCTCTCTCTAGTAAACGTGACTCTGAAACTGGTGGGTTCGGGACCTGTACAGTGACAAGTCCAGACAGACATCCCCAGGCATTTTCTGATGGGGGTTCATACGGACTCGAAACGTTAACCTGGCTCCACTCTCCACACACGCTGCCAGATCTGCTGAGTTATTCCAGCATCTTCCGTCTTTATTTCACATTTCCATCATCAGCAGGATTATGCTGCCTGTACTGAGGGAGTGCAGCACTGTCGGAGGGTCAGTACTGAGGGAGTGCAGCACTGTCGGAGGGTCAGTACTGAGGGAGTGCAGCACTGTCGGAGGGTCAGTACTGAGGGAGTGCCGCACTGTCGGAGGGACATTACTGAGGGAGTGTAACACTGTCGGAGGGTCAGTACTGAGGGAGCGCCGCACTGTCGGAGGGTCAGTACTGAGGGAGTGCAG
This sequence comes from Cetorhinus maximus, assembly GCF_964194155.1. Taxonomy (NCBI): domain Eukaryota; kingdom Metazoa; phylum Chordata; class Chondrichthyes; order Lamniformes; family Cetorhinidae; genus Cetorhinus; species Cetorhinus maximus. The sequence continues at coordinate 9,742 of NW_027597714.1, read as the reverse complement.
CACTGTCGGAGGGTCAGTGCTGAGGGAGTGCTGCACTGTCGGAGGGTCAGTACTGAGGGAGTGCAGCACTGTCAGAGGGTCAGTACTGAAGGAGTACCGCACTGTCTAATGGTCAGTACTGAGGGAGTGCAGCACGGTCGGAGGGTCAGTACTGAGGGTGTGCCGCACTGTCGGTGGGTCAGTACTGAGGGAGTGCAGCACTGTCGGAGGGTCAGTACTGAGGGAGTGCAGCACTGTCGGTGGGACAGTACTGAGGGAGTGCCACACTGTCGGAGGGTCAGTACTGAGGGAGTGCCGCTTTGGCGGAGCGTCAGTACTGAGGGAGTGCAGCACTGTCGGAGTGTCAGTACTGAGGGAGTGCTGCACTGTCAGAGGTTCAGTACTGAGGGAGTGCTGCACTGTCAGAGGGTCAGTACTGAGGGAGTGCTGCAATGTCAGAGGGTCAGTGCTGAGGGAGTGCAGCACTGTCGGAGGGTCAGTACTGAGGGAGTGCAGCACTGTCGGAGGGACAGTGCTGAGGGAGCACCGCACTGTCGGAGGGTCAGTCCTGAGGGAGTGCCACACTGTCGGTGGGTCAGTACTGAGGGAGTGCTGCACTGTCGGAGGGTCGGTACTGAGGAAGCGCCGCACTGTCAGAGGGTCAGTACTGAGGGAGTGCTGCACTGTCGGAGGGTCGGTACTGAGGGAGAGCCACACTGTCGGAGGGTCAGTACTGAGGCGTTGGCTCATTGTGTTGTTGTGGAAGAGACTGTATCACTGGGATTTGTCTCACTCTCTCTCTCTGATTCACAGCACAGGGACTGGTCACTTCCCTGGTCAGCGATGGGGAAAGCTGTGGGATCCACACGGGTGGCAATGGGCTGGATATGGAAGAGAACTCGGCCGCGTATTGGTTCACACGGAGTGAAGATTGGGACAACTTGGCGATCGAGTGTTTGAATGAAGAACTGAAGAGAAACCAGACATTCATGAATGTTTGGGATTCGGCCAAGAAGTTTTGGAATGGGCGCACCATTCCCCACGGTCTCCTTAAGGAGAACATGATCGTGGTCACTATGTACACCCATAATGTACCATTGTACAAGGCATTTAACGATGAGGTTCATGAATATGGAAATATCAACGAATACAACTCCAAATTTAAACTGAAGGGTTTCCACTATCTCCTAACCATCGCTCTCCAGGCATTGAGAGATCATTCCAAACAGTTGCACGCTTATCGCGGGTTGAACATTCCCAAGTCTGGGAGACGGGGCCAGGAGCTGTGGTTTGGGAGATTCACCTCCACCTCCCTCAAGAGAAGAGTGGCCGAGGTATTTGGAAACAGGACTTTCTTTGTGCTAAACACGGCTTACGGTGTTAATATCCGCAATTACTCATTCTTTAAGGAGGAAGATGAGATCTTAATCCCTCCCTACGAGAAGTTTGAGATTGTAAAGTCCGAGGGCTCAGGTGGAAACTGCAACTTCATCCTCCGCTCGGGAGGCTACGAGGGAGTTGAGGTGGGGCTGGAGAGGGACGGTAGTGACTGTCTGAGAGTTTACCGGAAAACCCTACCCTGGTGGGCCGGGTTTCTGATCGCCTTGGGGATCTTGGTCACTCTGGGGGGGTTAGGTGCATTTCTCTACAAGGGCTTCTCCCAGGAATAGATTCCAATTTCCCGACATCTCCCCAACCCTCAACCCCCATCCAATACCCCTCAAACACCCTCAACCCCTCCCCAACTCCCCAACCCTCAACCCCATCCAATACCCCTCACACACCCTCAACCCCTCCCCACCTCCCCAACCCTCAACCCCCATCCTCCCCTCACACAGCCCTCAACCCCTCCCCAACTCCCCAACCCTCAACCCCCATCACTCCCCTCACACACACTCAACCCCTCCCCAACTCCCCAACCCTCAACCCCATCCAATACCCCTCACACACCCTCAACCCCTCCCCACCTCCCCAACCCTCAACCCCCATCCCTCCCCTCACACACCCTCAACCCCTCCCCACCTCCCCAACCCTCAACCCCCATCCCTCCCCTCACACACCCTCAAGCCCTACCCACCTCCCCAACCCTCAACCCCCATCCTACCCCTCACACACCCTCAAAGCCTCCCCACCTCCCCAACCCTCAACCCCCATCCCTCCCCTCACACACCCTCAACCCCTCCCACGTTCCCCAACCCTCAACCCCCATCCCTCCCCTCACACACCCTCAAACCCTCCCCACCTCCCCAACACTCAATCCCCACCCCTCCCCTCACACACCATCAACCCCTCCCCATCTCCCCAACCATCAACCCCCATCCCTCCCCTCACACACCCTCAACCCTTCCCCACCAACGCAATCCTCAACCCCCATCCCTCCCCTCACACACCCTCAACACCTTCCCACCTCCCCAACCATCAACTCCCATCCCTCCCCTCTAACACCCTCAATCCCTCCCAACCTCCTCAACCCTCAAACCCCATCACTCACCTCAACCCCTCCCCACCTCCCCAACCCTCAACCCCCACCCCTCCTCACACACCCTCAAGCCCTGCCCACCTCCCCAACCCTCAAACCCCATCCCTCCCCTCACACACCCTCAAACCCACCCCACCTGCCCAACCGTCAACCCCCATCCCTCCCCTCACACACCCTCAACTCCTCCCTCGCTCCCCAACCCTCAACCCCCGTCCATCCCCTCACACACCCTTAACCCCTACCCACCTCCCCAACCCTCAACCCCCCTCCCTCCCCTCACACACCCTCAAACCCTCTCCACCTCCCCAACCCTCATCCCCCATCCCTCCCCTCAATCCCTCCCCACCACCCCAACCATCAATCCCCATCCCTCCCCTCACACACCCTCAACCCGTCCCCAGCTCCCCAACCCTCAACCCCCATTCCTCCCCTCACACACCCTCAACCCCTCCCCACCTCCCCAAACCTCAACCCCCATCCCACCCCTCACACACACTCAACCCCTCCCCACCTCCCCAACCCTCAACCCCCATCCCTCCCTTCACACACCCTCAACCCCTCCCCACCTCCCCAAACATCAAACCAGATACCTCTCCTCAACCCCTCCCCACCTCGCCAACCCTCAACCCCCATCCCTCCGCTCACAGACCCTCAACCCCTCCCCAACTCCTCAACCCTCAACCCCCATCCCTCCGCTCAACCACTCCCCACCTCCCCAACCCTCAACCCCCAACCCTCCCCTTGCACACCCTCAACCCCTTCCCATCTCCCCAACCATCAACACCCATCCCTTCCCTCACAAACCCTCAACACCTCCCCACCTCCTCAACCCTAAGCCCCATACCTCCCCTCAACCCCTCCCCACCTCCCCAACCCTCAACACCTATCCCTCCCCTCACACACCCTCAACCGCTCCCCACCTCCCCAACCCTCAACCCCCATCCCTCCCCTCAATCCCTCCCCACCTCTCCAACCTTCTAAACCCATCCCTCCCCTCAACACCACCCCACCCCTCAAACCCCATCCCTCCCTTCACACACCCTCAACCCCTCCCCACCTCACCAAACCTCAAACCAGATACCTCTCCTCAACCCCTCCCCACCTCCCCAAACCCACAACCCCCATCCATCCCCTCAACCCCTCCCCACCAACCTAACCCTCAATCCCCATCCCTCCCCTCACACCCTCAACACCTCCCCACCTCTCCAACCCTCAACCCCATTCCTCCGCTCACACACCCTCAACCCCTCCCCACCTCCCCAACCCTCAACCCCCATCCCTCTCCTCAACCCCTCCCCACCTCCCCAACCCTCAACCACCAACCCTCCCCTTGCACACCCTCAACCCCTTCCCATCTCCCCAACCCTCAACCCCATCCCTCCCCTCAACCCCTCCTCACCTGCCCAACCTTCAACCCCCATCCCTCCCCTCAATCCCTCCCCACCTCCCCAACCCTCAACCCCCATCCCTCCCCTCACACACCATCAACCCCTCCCCACCTCCCCAACCCTCTAAACCCATCCCTCCCCTCAACACCTCCCCTCCCCTCAACCCCCATCCCTCCCTTCACACACCCTCAACCCCTCCGCACCTGCCCAAACCTCAAACCAGATAACTCTCCTCAACCCCTCCCCACCTCGCCAACCCTCAACCCCCATCCCTCCGCTCACAGAACCTCAACACCTCCCCACCTCCCCAACCATCAACCCCCATCCCTACCCTCACAAACCCTCAACCCCTCCCCAACACCTCAACCCTCAACCCCCATCCCTCCGCTCAACCACTCCCCACCTCCACAACCCTCAACCCCCCAACCTCCCCTTGCACACCCTCAACCCCTTCCCCATCTCCCCAACCATCAACCCCCATCCCATCCCTCACAAACCCTCAACCCCTCCCCACCTCCTCAACCCTAACTCCCATACCTCCCCTCAACCCCTCCCCACATCCCCAACACTCAACACCCATCCCTCCCCTCACACACCCTCAACCCCTCCCCACCACCCCAACCCTCAACCCCATCCCTCCCCTCAACCCCTCCTCACCTCCCCAACCCTCAACCCCATCCCTCCCCTCAATCCCTCCCCACCTCCCCAACCCTCAACCCCCATCCCTCCCTTCACACACCCTCAACCCCTCCTCACCTCACCAAATCTCAAACCAGATACCTCTCCTCAACCCCTCCCCACTTACCCAACCCTCAACCCCCATCCCTCCGCTCACAGACCCTCAACCCCTCCCCACCTCCCCAACCATCAACCCCCATCCCTCCCCTCACACACCCTCAACCCCTCCCCAACTCCTCAACCCTCAACCCACATCCCTCCGCTCAACCCCTCCCCACATCCCCAACCCTCAACCCCCATCCATCCCCTCACACACCCTCAACACCTCCCCACCTCCCCAGCCCTCAACCGCCATCGCTCCCCTCACACACCCTCAACCCCTCCTCACCTCCCCAACCCTCAACCCCACTCCCTCCCCTCACACACCCTCAACCTTTCTCCACCTCCCAAAACCACAAACCCCATCCCTCCCCTCAACCCCTCCCCACCACCCCATCCCTCAATCCCCATCCCTCCCCTCACACACCCTCAACCCCTCCCCACCTCCCCAACCCTCAACCCACATCCCTCCCCTCACACACCCTCAACCCCACCCCACCTCCCCAAACCTCAACCCCCATCGCTCCCCTCACACAACCTCAACCCCTCCCCACCTCCCCAACCCTCACCCCCATCCCTCCACTCAACACCACCCCACCACACCAACCCTCAATCACCATCCCTCCCCTCACACACCCTCAACCCCTCCCCACCTACACAACACTCAAGGCCTCATCCATCCCCTCACATACCCTCAACCCGTCCCCACCTCCCCAACCCTCTACCCACATCCCTCTCCTCAACCCCTCCCCACCTCCCCAACCCTGAACACCCATCCCTCCCCTCACACACCCTCAACACCTCCCCACCTCGCCAACCATCAACCCCCATCCCTCCCTCAAACATTCTCAACCACTCCACACCTCCTCAACCCTAAAACCCCATCACTCCCCTCAACTCCTCCCCACCTCCCCAACCCTCAACCCCCATCCCTCCCCTCACACACCCTCAAAACCTCCCCACCTCCCGAACCCTCAACCCCCATCCCTCCCCTTGGACACCCTCAACCCCTCCCCACCTCCGCAACCATTAACCCACATCCCCCCCCCCTCACATACCCTCAACCCCTCCCCACCTCCTCAACCCTCATCCCCCATACCTCCCCTCAACCCCTCCCCACCTCTCCAACCCTCAACACCCATCCCTCCCCTCACACACCCTCAACACCTCCCCACCTCCCCATCCCTCACCCCCCATCCCTCCCCTCACACACCGTCAAGCCCTCCCCACCTCCCCAACACTCAACCCCCATCCATCCCCTCACACAACCTCAACCCCTCCCCAGCTCCCCAACCCTCAACCCCCGTTTTTCCCCTCACACACCCTCAACCCCTCCCAACCTACCCAACACTCAACCCTCATCCATCCCCTCACACACCCTCAACCCGTCCCCACCTCCCCAACCCTCAACCCCCATCCCTCTCCTCAACCCCTCCCCACCTACCCAACCCACAACCCCCATCCCTCCCCTCACAGACCCCCAACACCTCCCCACCTCCCCAACCATCAACCTCCATCCCTCCCCTCAAACACCCTCAACCCCTCCCCACCTCCTCAACCCTCAACCCCCATCCCTCCCCACACACACCATCAAGCCATCCCCACCTCCCCAACCCTCAACCCCCATCCCTCCCCTCACACACCCTCAACCCCTCCCTCGCTCCCCAACCCGCAACTCCCATCCCTCCCCTCACACACACTTAACCTCTACCCACTTCCCCAACCCTCAACCCCCCCTCCCTCCCCTCACACAACCTCAACCCCTCCCCAGCTCCCCAACCCTCAACCCGCGTTTTTTCCCCTCACACACCCTCAACCCCTCCCAACCTACCCAACACTCAACCCTCATCCATCCCCTCACACACCCTCAACCCGTCCCCACCTCCCCAAACCCTCAACCCCCATCCCTCTCCTCAACCCCTCCCCACCTACCCAACCCACAACCCCCATCCCTCCCCTCACAGACCCCCAACACCTCCCCACCTCCCCAACCATCAACCTCCATCCCTCCCCTCAAACACCCTCAACCCCTCCCCACCTCCTCAACCCTCAACCCCCATCCCTCCCCACACACACCATCAAGCCATCCCCACCTCCCCAACCCTCAACCCCCATCCCTCCCCTCACACACCCTCAAACCCTCCCCACGTCCCCAACCCTCAACCCCCATCCCTCCCCTCACACACCCTCAACCCCTCCCTCGCTCCCCAACCCGCAACTCCCATCCCTCCCCTCACACACACTTAACCTCTACCCCACTTCCCCAACCCTCAACCCCCCTCCCTCCCCTCACACACCCTCAACCCCTCTCCACCTCCCCAACCCTCAACCCCCATCTCTCCACTCAAACCCTCCCCACCACCCCAACCATCAATCCACATCCTTCCCCTCACACACCCTCAACCCGTCCCCACATCCCCAACCCTCAACCCCCATCCCTCCCCTCACACACACTCAACCCCTCCCCACCTCCCCAACCCTCAACCCCCATCTCTTCCCTCACACACCCCCAACCCCTCCCCACCTCCCCAACAATCAACCCCCCTCCCTCCTCTCACACACCCTCAACCCTTCTCCACTTTTCCAACGCACAACCCGCATCCATCCCCTCAACCCCTCCCCACCACCCCAACCCTCAATCCCCATCCATCCCCTCACACACCCTCAACACCTCCCCACCTCCCCAACCCTCAACCCCATCCGTCCCCTCACACACCCTCATCCCCTCCCCACCTCCACAACACTCAACCCCCATCCCTCTCCTCAACACCTCCCCACCTCCCCAACCCTCACACCCCATCCCTTCCCTTGCACACACTCAACCCCACCCCACCTCCCCAACTATCAACCCCCATCCCTCCCCTCACACACCCTCAATACCACCCCACCTCCTCAAACCTCAAACCCCATACCTCCCCTCAACCCCTCCCCACCACCCCAACCCTCAACACCCATCCCTCCCCTCACACACCCTCAACCCCTCCCCACCTCCCCCAACCCTCAACCCCATCCCTCCCCTCAACCCCTCCTCACGTCCCCAACCTCAACCCCCAACCCTCCCCTCAATCCCTCCCCACCTCCCCAACACTCAACCCCCATCCCTCCCCTCACACACCATCAACCCCTCCCCACCTCCCCAACTCTCAGCACCCATCCCTCCCCTGAACCCCTCCCCACCCCTCAACCCCCATCCCTCATCTCACACAACCTCAACCCCTCCCCACCTCCCCAAACCTCAAACCACATACCTCTCCTCAACCCCTCCCCACCTCCCCAACCCTCAACCCCCATCCCTCCCCTCACACACCCTCAACCCCTCCCCACCTCCCCAACCATCAACCCCCATCCCTCCCCTCACACACCCTCAAACCCTCCCCAACTCCTCATCCCTCAACCCCCATCCCTCCGCTCAACCACTCCCCACCTCCCCAACCTTCAACCCACATCCCTCCCCTCGCACATCCTCAATCCCTCCCCACTTCCCCAACCCTCAACCCACATCCCTCCCCTCAACCCTACCCCACCTCCACATCCCTCAAACCCCATCCCTCCACTCAACCCCTCACCACCTACCCAACCCTCATCCCTCCCCTCACACACCCTCAACCCCTCCCACCTCCCCAACCCTCAACACCCCTCCCTCCCCTCACACACCCTCAACCCCTCTCCACCTCCCCAACACTCAACCCCCAACCGTCCCCTCAACCCCTCCCCACCACCCCAACCCTCAATCACCATCCCACCCCTCACACACCATCACCCCCTCCCCACCTACCCAACACTCAACCCTCATCCATCCCCTCACGCACCATCAACTCGTCCCCACCTCCCCAACCCTCAACCCCCATCCCTCTCCTCAACCCCTCCCCACCACCCCAACCCTCAACCCCCATCCCTCCCCTCACACACGCTCAACACCTCCCCTCCTCCCCAACCATCAACCCCCATCCCTCCCCACAAACACCCTCAACCTCTCCCCACCTCCTCAAACCTCAAACCCCATCACTCCCCTCAAACCCTCCCCACCTCCCCAACCCTCAACCCTCATCCCTCCCCTCACACACCCTCAACCCCTCCCCACCTCCCCAACCCTCAACCCCCATCGCTCCCCTCACACACCCTCAATCCCTCTCCCCACCTCCCCAACACTCAAACCCCCTCCCTCCCCTCACACACCCTCAAACACTCTCCACCTCCCCAACCCTCAACCCCCATCCGTCCCCTCAACCCCTCCCCACCACCCCAACCCTCAATCACCATCCCTCCCCTCACACACCCTCAACCCCTCCCCACCTACCCAACACTCAACCCTCATCCATCCCCTCACACACCATCAACCCGTCCACACTCCCCAACCCTCAACCTACATCCCTCTCCCCAACCCCTCCCCACCTCCCCAACCCTCAACCCCCATCCCTCTCCTCACACACGCTCAACACCTCCCCTCCCTCCCCAACCATCAACCACCATCCCTCCCCTCAAACACCCTCAACCTCTGCCCACCTCCTCAACCCTCAACTCCCATCACTCCCCTCAACCCCTCCCCACCTCCCAAACCCTCAACCCCCATCCCTCCCCTCACACACCCTCAACACCTCCCCACCTCCCCAGCCCTCAACCCCCATCGCTCCCCTCACACACCCTCTACCCCTCTCCACCTCACCAACCCACAACCCCCAACCCTCCCCTGAACCCATCCCCACCACCCCAACCCACAATCACCATCCCTCCCCTCACACACCCTCAACCCCTCCCCACCTCCCCAACCCTCAACCCTCATCCCTCCCCTCACACACCCTCAACCCCTCCCCACCTCCCCAACCCTCAATCCCCATCGCTCCCCTCACACACCCTCAATCCCTCCCCACCTCCCCAATTCTCAAACCCCCTCCCTCCCCTCACACATCCTCAACCCCTATCCACCTCCCCAACCCTCAACCCCCATCCGTCACCTCAACCCCTCCCCACCACCCCAACCCTCAATCACCATCCCTCCCCTCACACACCCTCAACTCGTCCCCACCTCCCCAACCATCAAACCCCATCCCTCTCCTCAACCCTTCCCCACATCCCAAACCCTCAACACCCATCCCTCCACTCACACACCCTCAACACCTCC
>NW_027597713.1:25000-68761 GCF_964194155.1 Cetorhinus maximus | reverse complement strand
CTCTCTCCCACCCCAATTCTCTCTCTCTCTCTCTCTCCCCCCCCCCATTCTCTCTCTCTCTCTCTCCCACCCCCAATTCTCTCTCTCTCTCCCACCCCCAATTCTCTCTCTCTCTCTCTCCCACCCCCCCATTCTCTCTCTCTCCCACCCCCAATTCTCTCTCTCTCTCTCACCCCCCCATTCTCTCTCTCTCTCTCCCACCCCCCATTCTCTCTCTCTCTCTCACCCCACCATTCTCTCTCTCTCTCCCACCCCCCCCATTCTCTCTCTCTCCCTCCCACCTCCCCCATTCTCTCTCTCTCTCTCCCACCCCCAAATCTCTCTCTCTCTCTCTCCCACCCCCCCCATTCTCTCTCTCTCTCTCTCCCACCCCCCCATTCTCTCTCTCTCTCTCCCACCCCCAATTCTCTCTCTCTCTCTCTCCCACCCCCCCATTCTCTCTCTCTCTCTCCCCACCCCCCATTCTCTCTCTCTCTCTCCCACCCCCCCATTCTCTCTCTCTCTCACCCCCCCATTCTCTCTCTCTCTCTCCCACCCCCCCATTCTCTCTCTCTCTCTCCCACCCCCCCCCCATTCTCTCTCTCTCTCTCCCACCCCCAATTCTCTCTCTCTCTCTCTATCCCACCCCCCCCCATTCTCTCTCTCTCTCTCTCTCCCACCCCCCCATTCTCTCTCTCTCTCCCACCCCCAATTCTCTCTCTCTCTCCCACTCCCCAATTCTCTCTCTCTCTCCCAACCCCCCCCATTCTCTCTCTCTCTCCCCCCCATTCTCTCTCTCTCTCCCCCCCATTCTCTCTCTCTCTCTCCACCCCCCCCATTCTCTCTCTCTCTCCCCCCATTCTCTCTCTCTCCCAACCCCCCCATTCTCTCTCTCTCTCCCCCCCATTCTCTCTCTCTCTCCCCCCCATTCTCTCTCTCTCTCTCCCAACCCCCCCCATTCTCTCTCTCTCTCTCCCACCCCAGGTGGGTTTGGAAGGAATGGACTCGTGCCTTGGTGGGTAATCTGGGTACAGAGACGACAAGGGGGGTGGGACACGGGTCTGTCCGACCTCCCGAACGGTGCGAGTGGACTGAGTTGGGGGAAAGCGGCCTGAATGCTGGGCAGTGGAGAAGGGGGGAAAGGGCAGGAGAGAATATTACACACACGGCAGGGAGGGAGCGCGGGGTGAGAGACAAATCACATCCCGCAAAGGGACATCAGCGATATCTCAGCTCGGACACAGGCAGGAGTGCAACACAATACGGGGAGCTCGACACTGTATCTAACCCGTGCTGTACCTGCCCTGGGAGCGCTCGATGCTGACACTGGGTATAAAGTGGGGAGAGGGTGGGACACTGTCGGGGTAATGTAGAGGGAGCTCTACACTGTATCTAACCCGTGCTGTACCTGCCCTGGGAGAGCGCTCGATGCTGACACTGGGTATAAAGTGGGGAGAGGGTGGGACACTGTCGGGGTAATGTAGAGGGAGCTCTACACTGTATCTAACCCGTGCTGTACCTGCCCTGGGAGCGCTCGATGCTGACACTGGGTATAAAGTGGGGGGTAGGGACATACCTCTGGCTGCCCTGTAAGGTACAGGCGGAGAAGGAGCAGCCTCTGGCTGCCCTGTAAGGTACAGGCGGAGAAGGTGCGGCCTCTGGCTGCCCTGTCAGGTTTATGGTGACGGGGCCTGGGATGGCCCTGGGCAGCGCTGAAGGTTTACAGGCTGAATGGGGACAGCACCGAGCCACAATCGAGCTGCTTATCCGGTTTACAGCAGCTTGGCACAGATTGTGCTGAATCAGGGAAGCTCACTAGAAACTTGCCCCCCTCCCCTCCTCCCCTCCTCCCCTCCTCCTCCCCTCCTCCCCTCCTCCCCTCCTCCCCTCTCCTCCCCTCCTTCCCTCTCCTCCCCCCCTCCCCTCCTCCTCCCCTCCTCCCCTCCTCCCCTCCTCCCCCCCTCCTCCCCCTCCTCCCCTCCTCCCCTCTCCTCCCCTCCTCCAGTCCAGGGCCTCTGGCTTGGTGCCACAGTCAGTGCGAAGACGGCCACACCTCTCTCCGGGGCAGAGGGAAGATTCTCTCTATCTCTCCCTCCCTCCCTCTCTCTCTCCCTCCCTCTCTCTCTCTCTCTCTCTCACACTCGCTCGGAGGCTTTCCCACAGTCGGAAGAGAGCAGTTTGCCTGCGGGAACTTTCTGGAACTCTCTGCCCGCTCCTGGCAGTCAGTAAGTTTGTGCTGGGTGGACCTTTGCCCGCCCGCTGTGTGTGTGTCAGACGGAAACGCTTTGTAAACATTTCCTCCGACTGTTTCTTCTTATCCCAGCGGAGTTTACAAACCAAATTTCATCCCATTCCCCCCCTCACTCTCTCTATCCCACCCCCCCCCCATTCTCTCTCTCTCTCACCCCCCCCATTCTCTCTCTCTCCCACCCCCCCATTCTCTCTCTCTCCCACCCCCAATTCTCTCTCTCCCACCCCCCCATTCTCTCTCTCTCCCACCCCCCATTCTCTCTCACCCACCCCCCCATTCTCTCTCTCTCTCTCCCACCCCTCCATTCTCCCTCTCTCTCCCACTCTCCCCTCCCTCACCCTCTCTCTCTCCCCCCATTCTCTCTCTCTCTCATACAGCGTAACCTTCTCTCTCTCCCCCTCCCCACGCACACTCTCTCTCCCTCTCTCTCACTCTCTCCCCCTCTCACTCTCTCCCCCTCCCCCTCTCTCCCCCTCTCACTGTCTCTCCCTCTCACTCTCTCCCCCTCTCTCTCTCTCCCTCTCTCCCCCTCTCACTCTCTCCCCCTCTCACACAGCCTCACTTTCTCTTTCTCTCTCTCTCCCTCCACCCCCAGCCCCCCACTCTCTCTCTCTCTCTCTCGCCCCTCTTTCCTTCCCTCTCTCTCTATTACTGGGAGGAGGGATGGGACAGGAAACGGTGAAACCCGATGTAACCCCACCATTTGCTATTTTCTCTTGCAGTGTCAGTCTACACCATCTTCTACTTTCCGGTGCGAGGTAAGGTCCCGCGGCAGCTCCTGGGTCTCGGGCCGGGTGTAGTGAAGGGACACGGAGACGGTTCGGGGTGGGGGGGTGGGTGGGGGTGGGTGGGGGGCGCGGGGGGGGTGGGGGTGTCGATTGCGCGGTGTTGTTCCCTGGGGGTTTCTGCTCGTCTGACCTCCTCGTGTTTGTGCCTCTCTCCTGCACCCCACCAAACCACCACCCACTCTCCCCCCACACCCCCACCCCCCACCCCCACCCCACACAGGCCGCTGCTCGGCAGTAAGGATGATGCTGGCCGACCAGGGTCAGGACTGGACCGATGAGGTGATCAAGATGGAGCAGTGGAGTGAGGGAACCTTAAAAAAGTCCTGCGTGAGTAGACACGCGGGAGCGACCGGGGCCGGATCAGGCAGCCACACCTCAGGAAACGCCCAGGCTTCAATCCCGGCCTAGTTGGCCGATCTCATGGCCGCTGTGCGGTCCCGTGGCCCCACCTCCCCTCCCTCAACACACAAATGACAGGAAACACCCAGGCTTCAATCCCGGCCTAGTTGGCCGATCGCACGGCCGCTGTGCGGTCCCGTGGCCCCACCCCTCCCCCCTCAACACACAAAGGACAGGAAACACCCAGGCTTCAATCCCGGCCTAGTGCTCAGTTGGCCGATCTCACGGCCGCTGTGCGGTCCCGTGGCCCCACCTCCCCTCCCTCAACACACAAACGACAGGAAACGCCCAGGCTTCAATCCCGGCCTAGTGCTCAGTTGGCCCAATTTCAATCCCCAGTTTAGGGGCAGCGCCACCCCACCCCACCCCTCCTGCTTTCCCTGCCCCCAGGCCTTGACCAAGTTAGGGCTCCATGTGATTCCATCTCCAGGCCAGGTGACTGAGTCTTAACCAGGGAGCCAGTCAAGTGTACAACCCACCGTGGTGATTAGAATCACAGGGGGGGAGGCCATTTGGCCCAGGCTCTCTGTGCTGGTTCTCTCCGTTCAAGCAACTCACTCAGCCCCCCTCACCCACCTTTTCCCCATAGCCCAGTATTTTCACTTCAGGGTGTGTGTCTGTCAGTGTGTGTGTGTGTGTGTGTGCGTCTGTCAGTGTGTCAGTGTGTGCAGGTGTGCGTGCGTGTGTGTGTGTGTCAGTGTGTGTGTGTGTGTGTGCGTCTGTCAGTGTGTCAGTGTGTGTCAGTGTGTGCGTGCGTGTGTGTGTCTGTCAGTGTGTGTCTGTGTGTGTGTGTGTGCGTGCATGTGTGTGTGTGCGTCTGTCAGTGTGTGTGTATGTGCGTGCGTGTGTGTGCGTGTCAGTGTGTGTGTATATGTCAGTGTGTGTGTGTCAGTGTGTGTGTCAGTGTGTGTGTGTGTATGTCAGTGTGTGTGTGTGTCAGTGTGTGTGTCAGTGTGTGTGTGTGTCAGTGTGTGTGTGTCAGTGTGTGTCTGTATGTGTGTGCGTGTCAGTGTGTGTGTGTGTCAGTGTGTGTGTGTCAGTGTGTGTGTGTATCAGTGTGTGTGTCAGTGTGTGTCTGTATGTGTGTGCGTGTCAGTGTGTGTGTGTGTCAGTGTGTGTGTGTCAGTGTGTGTGTGTATCAGTGTGTGTGTCAGTGTGTGTCTGTATGTGTGTGCGTGTCAGTGTGTGTGTGTGTCAGTGTGTGTGTGTCAGTGTGTGTGTGTGTGTGTTAGAGAGTGTGTGTGTCAGTGTGTGTGTGTGTCAGTGTGTCAGAGAGTGTGTGTGTGTCAGTGTGTGTGTGTCAGTGTGTGTGTGTGTGTCAGTGTGTGTGTGTGCACATTCCTGCATCCTTCATCCAACCTACTAACAAGAATCCCGCTGATGATCTCTTATTGAGGAATTTTCTCCCCACATCCCGACGCCCTCTGTGCTCCGCATCCTGATGAACTCTGGCCAGTTACATTCTTCTCAAAAAAAAAACACACGTGTAAAAAAAGCACACTGACCGAGGATAAAAACGCAGAACCGGGCCGAGCGGCCCTGCCCCTTCCCCTGATCCACGCGTGTGCACGCGTGATCCACGCGTGACAGCCCGGAATACAATGACGACAAAGGAGTTCACGGGGGTGTGCGCATTTGGAAGAACAGACCGACTGATTATATCTGAACAAGGACGTAGCGTCCGCAGCTCTCCCAGTCCTCCTTCACCTCCCCCTGAGCCTGAGGGGGGTGAGAAATTCTGGCCAGCGCCCTCCACAATTTCCACTCTCACTTCCACCCCCTCACCCACCCCCGCTACGCTACGCCCCCACCAACCAACCCCGCCCCCCCCCGGGTATCTTTGTACGCATCCCAACCACTCCTGGGGTGCCTCATGAAATTTAAGTGCAAGCCGCCTCTCTAATACCTCATCCTTCCCAACGGTCAGCTCCTCCGGTGTCCGAATGCCCTCCTCTCTGCCACCATGGCCCGGGCAGCACCTTGTTCCTTGGTAAAGACAGGCGCAGAGTATTAATTGAATACCTCACCCACGCCCCCCACACCACACCCCACACCCCTGCCTCCAGGGGCAAATCCCCCCATTTTTGGGGATCCCGAATCAGTCTCGCTCCTCCTTCTACCCCCTGTTGCCTATTTGCGTGCCCGCAGAAGGCTTTTGCATCCCCTGTGGCATCAGCTGCCGGTCTCTACCCATGCCCTCTCTTTGCCTCTCCTTGCCATCCAGCACGTTTCCTCTCTGTTTCTGGAACGCTCTCCCGTTCAGGCCAGGTTCTTGGCTGAGTTAGCAGCCTGGCGTTGGTCCAGTGACCACCCCGCCCCCACCACCTTTTGTCTGCCTCGTTCTGCTCCACCTCCCTCCCCCCCACCCCCACCTCCCCCCATTGTCCAGGCAGCTGAGGATTGTGCTCGATCCGCATTTTGCTACCGTGGGAGTGTAACTCAACTCTCCTCGAGGTCGTCCCCTCCTCTGAAGGCAGCCCATTGTTCCCTTGCAGTGGTGACTGCCAAGATCGGAGTCTGATTTCCCACCGGCTCAGCCTGTTCTCGACCTTCCGGCATTGTTGCTGTTCCAATTAATTATTGAGATTAAGCAGGGCCATAATCGTTATATTGTTCACTCACTCTGGACTCCAACCTCCCCCCCAGCCCCGATCCCCTAGCAACCTTCTGAGGCTCAGAACACTCTGTCCACACTCGTGGAACCCAGGTTTAACCCTGAGTGGGTTTCTGATCTGAGGCAGGAGGCGACACGGTCACAGCCTGATTCCTCCTCCCACCTTCAGCCCGACCTCAGCTCATCGACTGTGGAAGCCCTCACCCAGGCCCCTGTTTCCCCCCCCCACCCCCGCTCCGGGCTACGCCATTGCGAGGCTCTCCCGGCGGCTCTCCCACGTTCGACCCTCCGCAAACTGCAGCTCGTCCAGAACTCAGCTGCCCCTCACCCCCACCCCATGTCCGAGCTCACAGTGAATCCCCTTCACCCGTCACCCACTGTGCTCGCTGACCCCACACTGACCTCCCCCACCACCCCCCGGTTAAACAACGCCTCGATTTTAAAATTGACATCCTCGTTTTCAAATCCCACCATGGCCTCAAACCCTCCCTATCTCTGTAACCTCCTCCAGCCACGACAACCCTCCCTATCTCTGTAACCTCCTCCAGCCCCTACAACCCTCCCTATCTCTGTAACCTCCTCCAGCCCCTACAACCCTCCCTATCTCTGTAACCTCCTCCAGCCCCCTACAACCCTCCCTATCTCTGTAACCTCCTCCAGCCCCTACACCCCTCCCTATCTCTGTAACCTCCTCCAGCCCCTACAACCCTCCCTATCTCTGTAACCTCCTCCAGCCCCTACAACCCTCCCTATCTCTGTAACCTCCTCCAGCCCCTACAACCCTCCCTATCTCTGTAACCTCCTCCAGCCCCTACAACCCTTCCTATCTCTGTAACCTCCTGCAGCCCCTACACCCCTCCCTATCTCTGTAACCTTCTCCAGCCCCTACAACCCTCCCTATCTCTGTAACCTCCTCCAGCCCCTACAACCCTCCCTATCTCTGTAACCTCCTCCAGCCCCTACAACCATCCCTATCTCTGTAACCTCCTCCAGCCCCTACAACCCTCCCTATCTCTGTAACCTCCTCCAGCCCCTACACCCCTTCCTATCTCTGTAACCTCCCCCAGCCCCTACACCCCTCCCTATCTCTGTAACCTCCCCCAGCCCCCTACAACCCTCCCTATCTCTGTAACCTCCTCCAGCCCCTACAACCCTCCCTATCTCTGTAACCTCCTCCGGCCCCTACACCCCTCCCTATCTCTGTAACCTCCTCCAGCCCCTACAACCCTCCCTATCTCTGTAACCTCCTCCAGCCCCTACACCCCTCCCTATCACTGTAACCTCCTCCAGCCCCTACAACCCTCCCTATCTCTGTAACCTCCTCCAGCCCCTACACCCCTCCCTATCTCTGTAACCCTCCTGCGACCCTCCGAGATCTCTGCGCTCCTCCAATCCCGGCCTCTTGTCCATCCCTCCCACCACCCCCCGATTTTAATCGCTCCACCATCGGCGGCCGTGCCTTCAACTGCCTGGGGAGGGGGGTCCCTGATGCTCCTTAAATCAACATGTTCTCCCTCCGAAATCTGATAAGGATTTAGTCTCAGGTTGTACCCTCAAAGCGAGGCAAGTCTTCAGCAGATAATGTCTCAAATCTCAGAGCAATGATCCATTTTCTCTCCCTTTTTCTCTTCCAGATCTTCGGCCAGCTGCCCAAATTTCAAGATGGGAACTTTGTGCTGTTCCAGTCCAACGCTATTCTCCGTCACCTGGCCCGCAAACATGGTTAGTACCTGGAAAAATCCGCGCCCTGCCAATTTACAGGCCTAGAATAACCCCATGTCGATATACACACACACGAATATCAATATCTGATCGGCTGGAGCCTGAGGCCTACCCGCCTACACGAAGCCTGAGGCCCGCCTGCTGGCCGGAGCCTGCGGCCTACCTGCCCGCGTGGAGCCTGAGGCCTACCCGCCCTCACGAAGCCTGAGTCCCGCCTACTGGCCGGAGCCTGTGGCCTACCTGCCCGCGTGGAGCCTGAGGCCTACCCCGCCTACACGAAGCCTGAGGCCCGCCTACTGGCCGGAGCCTGCGGCCTACCTGCCCAGGTGGAGCCTGAGGCCTACCCGCCCTCACGAAGCCTGAGGCCCGCCTACTGGCCGGAGCCTGCGGCCTACCTGCCTGGATGGTGCCTGAGGCCCTGCCACCTGGATGAAGCCTGGGTTGAGCCCGCCTGCCTGAAGACTGAAGCCGGCCTAACTGGCTGAAGCCTGAGGCTTGCCTGACTGGCTGAAGGCTCAGGCCTACCCACCCGGCTGATGCCCTGAAGCCTTCCCACCTGGCTGAAGCCCGAGGCCTGCTTGACTGGCTGAAGCCTGAGGCCCGCCTGACGGGCCGAAGGCTCAGGGCTACTCACCCAGGTGGTGCCCGAGGCCTTCTCAGGCTGGCTGAAGCCTGGGGCCTGCTTGCTGGGTGACGGCTGAGGGGCCTGCAGGCCTGGCTAGAGCCTGAGGCCTAGCCAACCGGCAAGAAGCCAGAGAGCCGCCTGCCCATCTTGGAGCCTGCGGCCTACCTGCCTGCTGGGGCGTGAGGCCTAGCCAGCTGGCTGGCGGAGTCTGGGCCTACCCGCCCTGGCTGGAGCCTGAGGCCTACCCGCCCCGGCCGGAGCCTGAGGCCTACCAGCTTGGCTGGCGCTGGAGAGCCCCCCACACCCTCCCCACAACCCTCACGTGGCTGCTGCAGGCTACCGCTGGTCCCCAATCCAAATCACAGGCCACTGACGCATTCAATTTTGGTTTTCTGTTTGCCGAAGATTTGTACGGGCTGGACAACAAGGAGGCCGCACTGCTGGACATGGCGAACGATGGAGTCGAGGACCTGAGGGTGAAGTACGCAATCCTCATCTACAAAGAATATGTGAGTCGCTCTTATCGAGGGAGGTTTTACGGGAAGGCTTATCTTCACCTGGACCCGAGGGCGATGGGAGGGGAAGGAGCCAGGGGAGAGAGGAGTGGAACTCCTGGAGCCAGAGTCTATGAAGCTCCTGGATAACCGGGCCCAGTTCCTGACATCGGGCCTCAGACAGGCTCGATCAGACTCACAGAGAGCCGGGGACAGACACAAGAGGGGAAATTACAGGGCGAGGGGGTTGCAGAGAGACAGTGCGGCACTCCCTCAGTACTGACCCTCCGACAGTGCGGCACTCCCTCAGTACTGACCCTCCGACAGTGCGGCGCTCCCTCAGTACTGACCCTCTGACAGTGCGGCACTCCCTCAGTACTGACCCTCCGACAGTGCGGCGCTCCCTCAGTACTGACCCTCCGACAGTGCGGCGCTCCCTCAGTACTGACCCTCCGACAGTGCGGCACTCCCTCAGCACGGACCCTCCGACAGTGCGGCACTCCCTCAGTACTGACCCTCCGACAGTGCGGCGCTCCCTCAGCACTGACCCTCCCACAGTGCGGCTCTCCCTCGGTACTGACCCTCCGACAGTGCGGCTCTCCCTCAGTACTGACCCTCCGACAGTGCGGCGCTCCCTCAGTACTGACCCTCCGACAGTGCGGCGCTCCCTCAGTACTGATCCTTGTATAAACATTCAAACAATTTATCTTTACATTTCACCCTCAGGAGACTGGGAAAGAAGCTTTCATCAAGAACATCCCAGCGGAACTGAAACCCTTCGAAACCATGTTGGCAAAAAATAATGGAGGGAAGGATTTCCTCGTGGGCAACAAGGTACAATACCCAATCCCCACATGGGAGCTCAGCCCAAACTGTCAGGGTAATGTAGAGGGAGCTCTACACTGTATCTAACCCGTGCTGTACCTGCCCTGGGAGCGCTCGATGCTGACACTGGGTATAAAGTGGGGAGAGGGTGGGACACTGTCGGGGTAATGTAGAGGGAGCTCTACACTGTATCTAACCCGTGCTGTACCTGCCCTGGGAGGGCTCGATGCTGACACTCACTAACTCTCTCTCCCTCTCTCTCTGTAGATCTCTTTTGCCGATTATAACCTGGTTGATATGCTCTCTAACCTTGAGGTGTTGTCTCCTGGTTGTCTGAATGTCACCCCTCTGCTTAAGGCGTACGTGGACCGTGTCCTCTCCAGGCCTAAACTCAAGGCTTACCTGGAATCCGACGCCCACAAAAAGCTCCCCATCAACGGGAACGGGAAGCAGTGAGCGCGAGGGAGAGGCCCCAACGCAGAGAGAGGGGCCTGGGCCTCAGAACCAGGCCCAGCTAGGCCTCATCGACCTTCGACCTCCTTGCGATGGATAGCTTGACGTGTCGCTAGTTGTCACGGTGACCGAAATAAAGCTCGTGGAAACGCGGCCTCTCGTTGTGTTTGTTGTGTTTTTTTACTCTCTCTCCGACCCCCTTCCCCACTGCTCCCCCCACCCCCGGCCACCTGCCCCCACTCCTCTCATGGTCAGTGATTCGGTCACCCTCTCTCTCCCCCCCTCCCCACTGTGGCCCGGAGAATGGCCGCTCCCGCCCGGGTCATCGAGCAAGCAAGCAAGCGAGGGTCGGCCGCCCATTCCGGCTGTGACTCCGTCCACCTCGGCCCCCTCCTCTCCCCACCCCTCTCGCCTTGGGGGGGGTGGGGGGGCTGCGAGACCCCCACCCCAGGGCTTGTGTCGTGTGCGCGTCCACCAGTCCCGAGAGCCGTGTTTTGCCTCAACATCGCTTTATTTATGAAAAGTTCAGGCCAACGGGTCAGCCTCCGGCCAGTGATGGCCATCACGGTCGATGGGCCGGTGATGGTGGGAGGGGGGGTGAGGGGGGGGTGGAGTGGGAGGGGCTGTGGGAAGGGCTGACCTCGGGCTGGGGGGGGCCAAAGATGCATTGTAAAGAGAGGCCGGGGGCTGATGGAGAGTGAGCGGGGGAGGGGGAGGGGCAAGGGAGAGGGAGAGATGAGGGAGAGGGAGATGGAGAGGGAGTGAAGAGGGAGAGGAAGTGCAGAGGGAGAGGGAGAGAAGAGGGACTGAAGAGGGAGAGGTAGTGAAGAGGGAGAGGGAGTGAAGAGGGAGGGGGAGTGAAGAGGGAGGGGGAGTGAAGAGGGTGAAGAGGGAGAGGGAGTGAAGAGGGAGAGAAGAGGGAATGAAGAGGGAGAGGGAGTGAAGAGGGAGAGGGAGTGAAGAGCGAGTGAAGAGGGAGAGGGAGTGAAGAGGGAGAGGGAGTGAAGAGGGAAAGGGAGAGAAGAGGGAATGAAGAGGGAGAGGGAGTGAAGAGGAAGAGGGAGTGAAGAGGGAGAGGGAGTGAAGAGGGAGAGGGCGAGGGAGAGAAGAGGGAATGAAGAGGGAGTGAAGAGGGAGAGGGAGTGAAGAGGGAGAGAAGAGGGAGTGAAGAGTGAGTGAAGAGGGAGAGGGAGTGAAGAGGGAGAGAAGAGGGAGAGGGAGTGAAGAGGGAGAGGGAGTGAAGAGCGAGTAAAGAGGGAGAGGGAGTGAAGAGCGAGTGAAGAGGGAGAGGGAGTGAAGAGGGAGAGAAGAGGGAGAGGGAGTGAAGAGGGAGAGGGAGTGAAGAGGGAGAGGGAGAGAAGAGGGAGAGAAGAGGGAGAGGGAGAGAAGAGGGAGAGGGAGTGAAGAGGGAGTGAAGAGGGAGAAGGAGTGAAGAGGGAATGAAGAGGGAGTGGGAGTGAAGAGGAAGAGGGAGTGAAGGAGAGGGAGAGGGAGTGAGAGGATGAAGAGGAGAGGAGGGAGTGAAGAGGGAAAGGGGGTGAAGAGTAGAGGTAGTAAGCCGGGTAGGGAGTGCAGAGTCAGCGGGGGTGAAGTGGGGTATGGAGTGAGAGGGGCCGGGAGTGAGGGAGGTAGTAAGTGAGAGGGGTAGGGAGTGAGGGAGGTAGTAAGTGAGAGGGGTAGGGAGTGAAGACAGAGTGAAGAGGGGGAGGGAGCGAGGAGAGGGGGAGTGAATGGAGTAAATGGGAAAACGAGTGAAGAGGGGGGTCAGTGAAGGGGGGTCAGTGAAGGGGTCAGTGAAGGGGGGTCAGTGAAGGGGTCAGTGAAGGGGTCAGTGAAGGGGTCAGTGAAGGGGGGTCAGTGAAGGGGTCAGTGAAGGGGTCAGTGAAGGGGTCATTGAAGGGGGGTCAGTGAAGGGGGGTCAGTGAAGGGGGGTCAGTGAAGGGGGGTCAGTGAAAGGGGGTCAGTGAAGGGGGGTCAGTGAAGGGGTCAGTGAAGGGGTCATTGAAGGGGGGTCAGTGAAGGGGGGTCAGTGAAGGGGGGTCAGTGAAGGGGGGTCAGTGAAAGGGGGTCAGTGAAGGGGGGTCAGTGAAGGGGGGTCAGTGAAGGGGTCAGTAAGGGGGGTCAGTAAGGGGGGTCAGTGAAAGGGGGGTCAGTGAAGGGGGGTCAGTGAAGGGGGGTCAGTGAAGGGGGGGGGTCAGTGAAGGGGTCAGTAAAGGGGGGTCTGTGAAGAGGGGTCAGTGAAGGGGGGTCAGTGAAGGGGGGTCAGTGAAAGGGGGTCAGTGAAAGGGGGTCAGTGAAGGGGGGTCAGTGAAGGGGGGTCAGTGAAGGGGGGTCAGTGAAGGGGGGTCAGTGAAGGGGTCAGTAAAGGGGGGTCTGTGAAGAGGGGTCAGTGAAGGGGGGTCAGTGAAGGGGGGTCTGTGAAGAGGGGTCAGTGAAATGGTCAGTGAAGGGGGGTCAGTGAAGGGGGGTCTGTGAAGAGGGGTCAGTGAAATGGTCAGTGAAGGGGTCAGTGACGCGGTCAGTGACAGGGTCAGTGAAGGGGCCAGTGAAGGGGTCAGTGACGGGGTCAGTGACAGGGTCAGTGAAGGGGTCAGTGACGCGGTCAGTGACGGGGTCAGTGAAGGGGCCAGTGAAGGGGTCAGTGACGGGGTCAGTGACAGGGTCAGTGAAGGGGCCAGTGAAGGGGTCAGTGACGGGGTCAGTGACAGGGTCAGTGAAGGGGTCAGTGACGCGGTCAGTGACGGGGTCAGTGAAGGGGCCAGTGAAGGGGTCAGTGACGGGGTCAGTGACAGGGTCAGTGAAGGGGCCAGTGAAGGGGTCAGTGACGGGGTCAGTGACAGGGTCAGTGAAGGGGCCAGTGAACAGTCAGACCGGCGGGATGAGGGACCCAGTCTGGTTCTCAGTGAGGGCTGTATCGATAACTCCCATCACCATAGGGCTTGGCCAATGCTAAGCCAATGTGTGAGTGGTCAGACTCCGCTCCGCCATTGGAGGTTGTGCAGTAGGGTGAGAGGGAGTAGGGAGGGATTGTCGGAGGGTCACAGAGATAGCCCAGCCTGGAGGATGAAAGCCCGCGGTGACCCACAGCAAATCCAAGACAACGGGGTGGGTGACGTGTGGATGCCAAGGGTCTGGAAAGCAGGTCACGCACAGAATAGGCCTCGGACTCTGACCCTGAGGAGGAAGAGACACAGAATCAGCTGGAGGGTCACCACCAGAACTCGACACAGAGAAAGCACAGCCCTCAAATCCCACACCATCCCTGTCAGTCAGTACTGAGGGAGTGCCGCGCTGTCGGAGGGTCAGTACTGAGGGAGCGCTGCACTGTCGGAGGGTCAGTGCTGAGGGAGCGCCGCACTGTCGGAGGGTCAGTACTGAGGGAGCGCCGCACTGTCGGAGGGTCAGTACTGAGGGAGTGCCGCACTGTCGGAGGGTCAGTACTGAGGGAGCGCCGCACTGTCGAAGGGTCAGTACTGAGGGAGCGCCGCACTGTCGGAGGGTCAGTACTGAAGGAGTGCCGCACTATCGGAGGGTCAGTACTGAGGGAGTGCCGCACTATCGGAGGGTCAGTACTGAGGGAGTGCCGCACTATCGGAGGGTCAGTACTGAGGGAGTGCCGCACTGTCGGAGGGTCAGTACTGAGGGAGCGCTGCACTGTCGGAGGGTCAGTACTGAGGGAGTGCCGCACTGTCGGAGGGTCAGTACTGCGGGAGTGCCGCACTGTGGGAGGGTCAGTACTGAGGGAGCGCTGCACTGTCGGAGGGTCAGTACTGAGGGAGCGCTGCACTGTCGGAGGGTCAGTACTGAGGGAGTGCCGCACTATCGGAGGGTCAGTACTGAGGGAGTGCCGCACTATCGGAGGGTCAGTACTGAGGGAGTGCCGCACTGTCGGAGGGTCAGTACTGAGGGAGCGCTGCACTGTCGGAGGGTCAGTAAAGAGGGAGTGCCGCACTATCGGAGGGTCAGTACTGAGGGAGTGCCGCACTATCGGAGGGTCAGTACTGAGGGAGTGCCGCACTATCGGAGGGTCAGTACTGAGGGAGTGCCGCACTGTCGGAGGGTCAGTACTGAGGGAGCGCTGCACTGTCGGAGGGTCAGTAAAGAGGGAGTGCCGCACTATCGGAGGGTCAATACTGAGGGATTGCTGCACTGTCGGAGGGTCAGTGCTTAGGGAGTGCCGCACTGTCGGAGGGTTAATATTGGGAGACAACAACCTGTGTACAGCTTTATCCGTCAAAGGGACTGAGAGACACCAGTCAGTGTACAGAGATCTCCCTGAGAGAGAGAGGGACTGAGAGACACCAGTCAGTGTACAGATATCTCCCTGAGAGAGAGGGACTGAGAGACACCAGTCAGTGTACAGATATCTCCCTGAGAGAGAGGGACTGAGAGACACCAGTCAGTGTACAGATATCTCCCTGAGAGAGAGGGACTGAGAGACACCAGTCAGTGTACAGATATCTCCCTGTGAGAGAGGGACTGAGAGACACCAGTCAGTGTACAGATATCTCCCTGAGAGAGAGGGACTGAGAGACACCAGTCAGTGTACAGATATCTCCCTGAGAGAGAGAGGGGACTGAGAGACACCAGTCAGTGTACAGATATCTCACTGAGAGAGAGAGGGGACTGAGAGACACCAGTCAGTGTACAGATATCTCCCTGAGAGAGAGAGGGGACTGAGAGACACCAGTCAGTGTACAGATATCTCACTGAGAGAGAGAGGGACTGAGAGACACCAGTCAGTGTACAGATATCTCCCTGAGTGGAGAGCAGGGGGTACCGAGAGACACCAGTTAAGCCGGCCTGAACGATTATGTGAAAAGCTTGCCTTTATCATCTCCTCTGTGGTTTCTCTGTTCTTTTCTCAGTGAGTTCCGTGCTCTCAAGATCGATCCTAGAATCGGCAGCGTTCCCACTCTCACACGCCGTGGCCTGTAATAGCAAACGGGTGGACAGATCAACGTAATAGCTGCAGCACCGCTTAATACACAACACGTTCCCCTTCCTATTCCAGGAAAACAGAGCCAGATAGCTTAGGCTCCATTCCAGCCCTGGTGTCAGTGCAGCACTGAGCATCACACACACACACACACACACGCACACACACACACACACACACACACGCACGCACACGCACACACACACACACACACACGCACACACACACACACACACGCACGCACACGCACACACACACACACACACACGCACACACACACACACACACACACGCACGCACACACACACGCACACACACACGCACAAACACGCACACACACACACACACGCACACACACACACACACACGCACGCACACGCACACACACACACACACACGCACACACACACACACACACACACGCACGCACGCACACACACACACACACACACGCACACACGCACACACACACGCACGCACACGCACACACACACACACACACGCACGCACACACACACACGCACGCACACGCACACACACACACACACACACGCACACACACACACACACACACGCACACACACACGCACACACAGGGGGCAGACAAGAGCCAGGCTTCAACCCCGGCCTACAGTGCTCAAGTTAGCCTGGTCCCAGGCCCAGTGAGCACCGCACCCAGAGCAGACAAGGCCCAGGCTTCAGGCCTAGTAACGAGTCAGCCCCGATCTACCATCCGGTTTCAGTGTTAAACTTGCAAAGGAAAACATTATGTCTTCCGATAATTACTGTGGGATACTGTGGAGCAGGTTTGTGGGGGGGCTGTGTGTGTGAGAGACTAAATAAGTTAAACTGAAGACAGACGGGCTGCAAGGTTTAAAGGGGTGAGGCGTGAAAGCAGGCATTTTGAGGTGGAGACGAGCAATCGAGGATGGGATACCGGTAAATAAAGAACAAATAGGAATTCGCATTCAGAGATAAATGGGGAGTTGAAATTTTAGCTGTTGAATTGCAAAGGGAAATAACAGGAAATTTTACAACTGGCAAAGTCCATGAACGAATGAAGAAAAGTTACTTCGTTCATTTTTCTGGAAAGTAGTGGCCCAGGGTGTAAAAATCTAAGAACAATGGGTTTAAAGATGGAAGAGGAAAGATCTATTTAAGGAAAGATTAAAAGCTGTACGGTGGGAGGGGGGGGGTGGTGCGCAGGGGAGGTTGTAGCCATGTGATCTTGAAGAGGGTACCGTGCGAGATCAGACTGGTGATGGAAGCAGCCACCCCAGAGGAGTGTCTGGTTGCTCCAGAGGGCGAGGTTTTATTGCCAGCCTTGGATTCCCGTTGTCGAATGAGAGGGAGAGAGAAGCCCTGTGACATGCCTCTGTTACGATGCAGCAGGTGGGATTTGCCAGGCTGACCAAATCCACAAGGGGAACTTGGCCAAGCTATCGCGACGATTTTGCAATTTGTATTCGTTACGAGAAGGCCTGCAAGTAATGAGCCCCCTGCCGCCTTTAGCAACTTTAAAGATTAAATTAAAACATTTATATTAACAAAAGGAAAGAAAAGAACTTATATGCACACAAGATTACACTTACGCAGTTACAACAGTTTCCAAAATTTCAACTTGACCAAACTCCCAAGTACACTCCCCCTTTAAGGCAACAGTCCAAATAGATTCCAAATTTATAAAGTCATCCAGCGATTTTACCACCCACTGGACAATGGACTCCCAAAGGCTTTTAACACAACTTCGGTTACCGGAGCAGCAAAACCTCCTCAGGGCAGCTAGAGGATTTTTTTTCCCCCCAAGTCTGTCTCACACAGTCACCTTTCAAGGTCTCACACGGCCACACCCCACATAGCCTTCCATCTTACTTTAAATGTGTTTCTCCCTTTTTGATCTGTAAATCCCATTGTTTCAACTCGTCTTCAGAAGTTACTTTTCCCGGAATATAAAATTCTTACATGTTACCATTACACCCATCACTTTGGGGAATAAATCAACGTAATAACAGTGCCTGACTTATCTTGTAAACATTTCCCGTGTCCCTTTGAAAATCAAACACTTCACTGATCTAAAAATGCAAATTTCATTCGCACCTCCTCTGCTGAGGCGTCACCCCAGTTTTATTCATCTCCATTTCAAACCCCTGTTTTGCACCTACAAACTCCTTTGATAATTTAAACCTTGCAGTCTAACCGTCTCTAGCTTAATAAAATTAGCCACACACACTGAACCATACACTCACATATAAGTCTGCTTTACTGTATCCCACAATAATATTGGGAAAAAGATGATAGTACCTCGACACCTCCCCTCGAGCAACTGTGGGCACCTTGAGGTAATATTACTGGATGTTTTATGGATTAAGAATCTAAAAGGATTTGGCCTGGAAAAGAGTGTTTATTTGCGGGTCTAGCTAAGTAGAAACCTTTTGGGAAATAGCGTAAAGCTAAATTAAATGGCTAATAAATGTTATAATTTAATATTTAAAAATTCCCAAAAGTTATAGTGGAATCTCTACCTCTGACTTCAGCACACACACCTTCTCGTAATAAATACAAATGGCAAATCGTGGTGACAGATTTCCCTTTGGGATGTGGTCAGCCCGGCAATTGCCACCAGCTACATCGTAAAGTCCTCAAGTCACCACCACGCTCGTCGCCCACCCCCACCCCCAACCCCAACCCACACACACACACACAGAGCAGCTAGGAAAAGCCCAGGCTCAATCCCGGGCCTAGTGCTGAGTTAGTGGGCCTCAAGGTTCAGTAATGCAGCCACCTCGTCTCAGGGAAGGACACGTTTTGTCGGTCAGTACACAGGGCCGGGGCACTCAGCGGAGAGAGATCGAGTGCTCAGCGCACACGAACTCTGGCGAGGTCACAGGGTTCGATAAGGACGAGGCTGCGGAGGTGGGGGGGGGGAGTAAAACGAGAAACAAACCTACCAGTCATCGTACTCTCCATCTCGGAAACCCTTAGCAAATGGGTTGCTGGCAATTTTCAACTGCGTAATCTGTAAAATAATTCATGGACACAAAGTGATCAATGCTCCGCTTTATACCCAGTGTCAGCATCGAGCGCTCCCAGGGCAGGTACAGCACGGGTTAGATACAGTGTAGAGCTCCCTCTACATTACCCCGACAGTGTCCCACCCTCTCCCCACTTTATACCCAGTGTCAGCATCGAGCGCTCCCAGGGCAGGTACAGCACGGGTTAGATACAGTGTAGAGCTCCCTCTACATTACCCCGACAGTGTCCCACCCTCTCCCCACTTTATACCCAGTGTCAGCATCGAGCGCTCCCAGGGCAGGTACAGCACGGGTTAGATACAGTGTAGAGCTCCCTCTACATTACCCCGACAGTGTCCCACCCTCTCCCCGCTTTATACCCAGTGTCAGCATCGAGCGCTCATTCGACTTCTTTCTGGGTCTGGGTTTGACCTCGGGTCCCGGGGGGTCAAAGGTTCAGTGCCTGAGCCCTTAGCCGCAGCCTGATGGGTTAGGCCGAGCTGCCTCGGGGGTGGGCACATCGCCATGGACACCGGTTTGGGGCCTGGGTTTGCGAACGGGGCACCGTCCGGCCTGGCCCGGTTCCCCGACAGCCCTCCCTCACATCTGGAGCTGCGTTACTCCTCCTCCATCCTCCTCCCTCTTCCCTCTGTCCCCCCCCCTCTCTCCCGAATCGAGAAGGGGGGAAATCGGGGCATTTCTCTCTCGGGGTCGATCCTCGTGCCCAGCTCTTCTTCCTCGGGGAAGAACCCTTCTCCGTGTTGCCGGACTGACCCGGGTTCGCAGTTTGGACGGAAAGAGATGGAGGATCAGGGGGGGAGGGGAGGTGGTGGGTAAGGCCCTCTCGGGCCTACTCTGCCTGGACAGGGACAGAGGAGGAGCCTGGGGAGGGGAGGTGGTGGGTAAGGCCCTCTCGGGCCTGCTCTGCCTTCTGCCTCACCACCACCCCCCCACTTTCCCACCCCCTCCTCCTCCTCCTCCTCCTCCCCACATCCCTTCATTGTCCATCTCCCTCTGGAATAAACTCAACGACGAGAACTCACAACCCCTCCCCGAGAAAAGGAGTTTCTCCTCCTCTCCGTCCAAAATGGCCGACCCCTTATCCTGACACCTTGACCTTCCCCCCACCCCCCGTCTCCTCCTCCTCCTCCAGTTCTAGGCTCTCCTGCCCCAGTTGGGGGGTCCTGGGGGTCGGGAATGGGAACCAGCTTCTCAGCAGAGACCCTGCCAAACCACCCCACCCCCCCCACCTCCCCCCACCCCCCACCCCCCACTCCCCCCGAAGAGCCTTGCTCCCCCTCCTACCCTGTGGTTCTGGTAGGCCGTCACCGCGGTGAACTGGGTTTCGGCGAACAGGAAGGTCTTGAAGTTCTCCGCCGCCCGTCTCTCGCTGTCCCCCCGGGGGTCAACGTACACCACGTGGAACCGGGGCTGGTATCGGTGCATGGAGTTCAGGATGATCTGGAGAGGGGGGTGGGGTGGGGCACGGAGAGGGGATGGGGGGAGAGAGAGAGAGAGAGAGAGGTGTGAGCATCGGGGTGAAACTGGAGAAAGAGAGAGAGAGAGAGAGAAAATTAGAAAGAGAGGGGGAAATAGAGAGACGGAGAAGGAGGGAGAGAGAGAGAATGGAAAGAGACGCGAGTGTGAGCATTAGGATGGAAACGGAAGATAGAGAGAGAGAGAGAGATAGGGAGACGGAGAGAAAAAAGAGAGAGATAGAGACAGAGAGCGAGAGGGACAGAGAGAACCAGAGACACAGAGAGAGAGAGAGAGAAAGAGAAAGGGAGAAGGAGATAAAACAGAGAGAGATAGAGACAGACAGAGAGAGATAGAGAGAGGCAGAGAGAGAGAGAGACAGAGAGAGATAGAGAGAGGGAAAGAGAGAGAGAGACAGAGAGAGAGGGAGAGAGATGGAGAGAGGGAGAAAGACAGAGAGAGAAAAACAGAGAAAACCAGAGACACAGAGAGAGAGAGACAGAGAAAGATGAGGGGAGAGGAAGAGAGAGAGAGAGAAACAGACAGAGGGAGTAAGCGATAGAGAGAGACAGAGAGAGAGAGGCAGAGAGAGACAGGGGGAGGAAGAGAGAGAAAGACAGAGAGAGAGAGAGAACAGAGAGAGAGAGAACAGAGAGCAACAGAGAGCGAGAGGGACAGAGAGAGAGAGAAGGAGAGATAGAGGGACAGAGAGCAGAAAGAGAGATGGACAGAGGGACAGAGGGATAGAGAGACAGGGAGAGAGACACAGAAAGATGGAGAGAGAGAGATAGAGAAAGCGAGAAGAGGGACACAGAGAGAGAGAGAGAGAGCGAAAGGGACACAGAGACAGAACAAGAGGGATAGAGACAGAGACAGGCACAGAGAGAAGGACACAGAGAGAAAGGGAGAGAGAGCGGAGGGACAGAGAGAGAGAGCAGGACAGAGAGAGAGACAGAGAGGCAGAGGGGCAGTGAGGGAGGGGGTGACAGATAGAGAGTGAGGGGCAGAGAGAGACAGAGAAGGAGATAGAGACAGAGATAAGGACAGTAAGAGGGAGGTGGACAGCAAGAGAGACAGACATACAGAGAGACAAACGCACAGTGAGACAGGCGCACAGAGAGACAAACATACAGTGAGACAGACATACAGACAGACAGGCGCACAGAGAGACAGGTGCACAGAGAAACAGACATATAGGGAGACAGATGCACAGGGAGACAGACATACAGAGAGACAGACATACAGGGAGACAGACACACAGAGAGACAGACACACAGAGAGACAGACACACAAAGAGATAGACATACAGGGAGACAGATGCATAGGGAGACAGACATACAGGGAGACAGACATACAGGCAGACAGATGCACAGGGAGACCGACCCACAAAGAGACCGACCCACAAAGGGACAGACACACAAAGAGACAGATATACAGGGAGACAGACAAACAGGGAGACAGACACACAGAGAGACAGACATACAGGGAGACAGAGACACAGAGAGACAGACATACAGACAGACAGGCACGCAGAGAGACAGGCGCACAGAGAGACAGACATACAGAGAGACAGACATACAGGGAGACAGATGCACAGAGAGACAGACACACAGTGAGACAGACATACAGACAGACAGGTGCACAGAGAAACAGGTGCACAGAGAGACAGACATACAGGGAGACAGATGCAGAGACAGGTGCACAGAGAGACAGACATACAGGGAGACAGATGCACAAAGAGACAGACATACAGAGAGACAGACATACAGGGAGACAGACATACAGAGAGGCAGTCACACAGAGAGACCGACACACAGAGAGACAGACACACAGAGAGACAGACATACAGAGAGACAGACAAACAGGGAGACAGACATACAGACAGACAGGTACACAGAGAGACAGGCGCACAGGGAGACCGACCCACAAAGAGACCGACCCACAAAGAGACAGACACACAGAGAGACAGACATACAGAGAGACAGACAAACAGGGAGACAGACATACAGACAGACAGGTGCACAGAGAGACAGGCGCACAGGGAGACCGACCCACAAAGAGACAGACACACAAAGAGACAGACACACAGAGGTAAACAGACACTCAAAGATAGACAACAATCAGATATAGTCAAGCAGATGTGCAGATAGATAGACACTGAGAAAGACGTTCAGGCAGACAGGCACTCACACAGGCGGGCAGACGCTCAGACAGACAGACACTCACTCAGGCTGACAGTGGCTCACTCTGACACTCAGACTGACGGTCGCTCACTCTGACAGACAGACACTCACTCGGATAGACAGGCAGACACTCAGAGTGACAGACGCTCAGACAGACAGACAATCACTCTGACAGACAGACGCTCACTCAGATAGACAGGCAGACACTCAGACTGACAGACGCTCAGACAGACAGACACTCACTCAGGCAGGCAGTCGCTCACTCTGACACTCAGACTGACAGTCGCTCACTCTGACAGACAGACGCTCACTCAGATAGACAGGCAGACACTCAGACTGACAGACGCTCAGACTGACAGATGCTCAGACAGACAGACACTCATTCTGACAGACAGACACTCACTCAGATAGACAGGCAGACGCTCAGACAGACAGTCACTCGGAGCTGTGTACGCTGATACCCACATGTCCATTATCATCCAGCAGGTTATTGGTCAGTTTAAGCCTATCGAATGACACCATCTGTTTCATCCACTGAGTCCCCTTCGAGGGAGAGTCCGGGTGAAAATAAATCCGGCCGGGAGAACTCGGATCAGCTTTCCCTGTGACCAGCCAGGAGGAACTGTGGAACGCATACCTGGCCAGGCGGAGAGACAGAGAAAGAGAGAGGGTGAAAAAGAGAGAGAGAGAGCACGTGGGGGATAGTGAAAGTCAGGGGGGGTTGGAGAGGGGGGTGGGAGAGAGGGGGAGAGAGAGAGAGCGAAACAGAGAGAGAGAGTCCATGGGGGATAGTGAAAGTCAGGGAGGTGGGTGTGGAGAGAGAGAGAGAGAGAAAGTGTGAAAGAGAGAGAGAGAGAAAGTGTGAAAGGGAGAGAGAGAGAGAAAAAGTGTGAAAAAGAGAGAGAGAGAGAAAGTGTGAAAGAGAGAGAGAGAAAGTGTGAAAGAGAGAGAGAAAGTGTGAAAGAGAGAGAGAGAGAGAGAGAGAAAGTGTGAAAAAGAGAGAGAGAGAAAGTGTGAAAGAGAGAGAGAGAGAGAGAGAGAAAGTGTGAAAAAGAGAGAGAGAGCCTGTGGAGGAGAGTGAAAGTCAAGGAGGGGGGTGTGGAGAGAGAGAGAGAGAGAGAGAGTGTGTGCAAAAGAAAGAGAGAGAGAGCCCGTAGGGGATAGTGAAAGTCAGGGAGGGGGGTGTGGAGAGAGAGAGAGAGAGTGTGAGAAAGAGAGACAGAGAGAGAGATCCTGTGGAGGAGAGTGAAAGTCAGGGAGCGGGGTGTGGAGAGAGAGAGAGAGAGAGAAAGTGTGAAAGAGAGAGAGAGAGAGAACCCGTAGGGGAGAGTGAAAGTCAGGGAGGAGGAAAGAGAGGGTGGACACGCCAGAGAGAAAGCACAGAGAGAGGGGAAAAGGGAAAGGGGTAATGTACAGGAAGGGAGCACAGAGAGCAGGAGGGAGAGAGAGAGAATAGGAAGGGAGAGATGGGCACAGACAGGGGCAGGAGAGAGAGAGATTGGGGAAGAGGGAGGGAGCAGGGGATGCAGAGGGGAGAGAGAGAAAGGAGAAGTGCGAAGAGACAGAGAGGGGAAGGAGAGGGGGAAAGGGGTGAGCAGAGGGGTAGACAGGGAAAGTTAGTGAGAAAGAAAAGGGCTGAGATGGGGAGGGGAGGAGAGCTGTACACAGACCGGTGTCTCTCAGTCCCCTCTCTCTCAGGGGGATATCTGTACACTGACTGGTGTCTCTCAGTCCCCCCTCTCTCTCAGGGAGATATCTGTACACGGACTGGTGTCTCTCAGTCCCCTCTCTCTCTCTCAGGGAGATATCTGTACACTGACTGGTGTCTATCAGTCCCCTCTCTCTCTCTCAGGGAGATATCTGTACACTGACTGGTGTCTCTCAGTCCCCTCTCTCTCAGGGAGATATCTGTACACTGACTGGTGTCTCTCAGTCCATCTCTCTCTCAGGGAGATATCTGTACACTGACTGGTGTCTCTCAGTCCCCTCTCTCTCTCAGGGAGATATCTGTACACTGAATGGTGTCTCTCAGTCCCCTCTCTCTCAGGGAGATATCTGTACACTGACTGGTGTCTCTCAGTCCCCTCTCTCTCAGGGAGATATCTGTACACTGACTGGTGTCTCTCAGTCCCTCTCTCTCTCAGGGAGATATCTGTACACTGACCGGTGTCTCTTAGTCCCCTCTCTCTCTCAGGGAGATATCTGTACACTGACTGGTGTCTCTCAGTCCCCTCTCTCTCAGGGAGATATCGGTACACTGACTGGTGTCTCTCAGTTCCCTTTCTCAGGGAGATATCTGTACACTGACTGGTGTCTCTCAGTCCCCTCTCTCTCAGGGAGATATCTGTACACTGACTGGTGTCTCTCAGTCTATCTCTCTCAGGGAGATATCTGTACACTGACTGGTGTCTCTCAGTCCCCTCTCTCTCAGGGAGATAACTGTACACTGACTGGTGTCTCTCAGTCCCTCTCTCTCTCAGGGAGTTATCTGTACACTGACAGGTGTCTCTCAGTCCCTCTCTCTCTCAGGGAGATATCTGTACACTGACTGGTGTCTCTCAGTCCCTCTCTCTCT
Organism: Cetorhinus maximus; assembly: GCF_964194155.1. Lineage (NCBI taxonomy): Eukaryota > Metazoa > Chordata > Chondrichthyes > Lamniformes > Cetorhinidae > Cetorhinus > Cetorhinus maximus. Next base: position 44,427 of record NW_027597713.1, on the reverse strand, counting down.
CTCAGGGAGATATCTGTACACTGACTGGTGTCTCTCAGTCCCCTCTCTCTCAGGGAGATATCTGTACACTGACTGGTGTCTCTCAGTCCCCTCTCTCTCTCAGGGAGATATCTGTACACTGACTGGTGTCTCTCAGTCCCCTCTCTCTCTCTCAGGGAGATATCTGTACACTGACTGGTGTCTCTCAGTCCCCTCTCTCTCTCAGGGAGATATCTGTACACTGACTGGTGTCTCTCAGTCCCCTCTCTCTCTCTCAGGGAGATATCTGTACACTGACTGGTGTCTCTCAGTCCCCTCTCTCTCAGGGAGATATCTGTACACTGACTGGTGTCTCTCAGTCCCTCTCTCTCTCAGGGAGATATCTGTACACTGACCGGTGTCTCTCAGTCCCCTCTCTCTCAGGGAGATATCTGTACACTGACTGGTGTCTCTCAGTCCCCTCTCTCTCAGGGAGATATCGGTACACTGACTGGTGTCTCTCAGTCCCCTCTCTCTCTCAGGGAGATATCTGTACACTGACTGGTGTCTCTCAGTCCCTCTCTCTCTCTCAGGGAGATATCTGTACACTGACTGGTGTCTCTCGGTCCCCTCTCTCTCTCTCAGGGAGATATCTGTACACTGACTGGTGTCTCTCAGTCCCTCTCTCTCTCTCAGGGAGATATCAGTACACTGACTGGTGTCTCTCAGTCCCCTCTCTCCCAGGGAGATATCTGTACACTGAATGGTGTCTCTCAGTCCATCTCTCTCAGGGAGATATCTGTACACTGACTGGTGTCTCTCAGTCCCCTCTCTCTCAGGGAGATATCTGTACACTGACTGGTGTCTCTCAGTCCCTCTCTCTCTCAGGGAGATATCTGTACACTGACTGGTGTCTCTCAGTCCCTCTCTCTCTCAGGGAGATATCTGTACACTGACTGGTGTCTCTCAGTCCCTCTCTCTCTCAGGGAGATATCTGTACACGGACTGGTGTCTCTCAGTCCCCTCTCTCTCTCTCAGGGAGATATCTGTACACTGACTGGTGTCTCTCAGTCCCCTCTCTCTCTCTCAGGGAGATATCTGTACACTGACTGGTGTCTCTCAGTCCCCTCTCTCTCAGGGAGATATCTGTACACTGACTGGTGTCTCTGTCCATCTCTCTCTCAGGGAGATATCTGTACACTGACTGGTGTCTTTCAGTCCCCTCTCTCTCTCAGGGAGATATCTGTACACTGACTGGTGTCTCTCAGTCCCCTCTCTCTCAGGGAGATATCTGTACACTGACTGGTGTCTCTCAGTCCCCTCTCTCTCAGGGAGATATCTGTACACTGACTGGTGTCTCTCAGTCCCTCTCTCTCTCAGGGAGATATCTGTGCACTGACCGGTGTCTCTCAGTCCCCTCTCTCTCTCAGGGAGATATCTGTACACTGACTGGTGTCTCTCAGTCCCCTCTCTCACAGGGAGATATCGGTACACTGACTGGTGTCTCTCAGTCCCCTTTCTCAGGGAGATATCTGTACACTGACTGGTGTCTCTCAGTCCCCTCTCTCTCAGGGAGATATCGGTACACTGACTGGTGTCTCTCAGTCCCCTCTCTCTCTCAGGGAGATATCTGTACACTGACTGGTGTCTCTCAGTCCCTCTCTCTCTCTTAGGGAGATATCTGTACACTGACTGGTGTCTCTCAGTCCCCTCTCTCTCTCTCAGGGAGATATCTGTACACTGACTGGTGTCTCTCAGTCCCTCTCTCTCTCTCAGGGAGATATCTGTACACTGACTGGTGTCTCTCAGTCCCCTCTCTCTCAGGGAGATATCTGTACACTGACTGGTGTCTCTCAGTCCCTCTCTCTCTCTCAGGGAGATATCTGCACACTGACTGGTGTCTCTCAGTCCCCTCTCTCTCAGGGAGATATCTGTACACTGACTGGTGTCTCTCAGTCCCCTCTCTCTCTCAGGGAGATATCTGTACACTGACTGGTGTCTCTCAGTCCCGTCTCTCTCTCTCAGGGAGATATCTGTACACTGACTGGTGTCTCTCAGTCCCCTCTCTCTCTCAGGGAGATATCTGTACACTGACTGGTGTCTCTCAGTCCCCTCTCTCTCTCTCAGGGAGATATCTGTACACTGACTGGTGTCTCTCAGTCCCCTCTCTCTCAGGGAGATATCTGTACACTGACTGGTGTCTCTCAGTCCCTCTCTCTCTCTCAGGGAGATATCTGTACACTGACTGGTGTCTCTCGGTCCCCTCTCTCTCTCTCAGGGAGATATCTGTACACTGACTGGTGTCTCTCAGTCCCTCTCTCTCTCTCAGGGAGATATCAGTACACTGACTGGTGTCTCTCAGTCCCCTCTCTCCCAGGGAGATATCTGTACACTGAATGGTGTCTCTCAGTCCATCTCTCTCAGGGAGATATCTGTACACTGACTGGTGTCTCTCAGTCCCCTCTCTCTCAGGGAGATATCTGTACACTGACTGGTGTCTCTCAGTCCCTCTCTCTCTCAGGGAGATATCTGTACACTGACTGGTGTCTCTCAGTCCCTCTCTCTCTCAGGGAGATATCTGTACACTGACTGGTGTCTCTCAGTCCCTCTCTCTCTCAGGGAGATATCTGTACACGGACTGGTGTCTCTCAGTCCCCTCTCTCTCTCTCAGGGAGATATCTGTACACTGACTGGTGTCTCTCAGTCCCCTCTCTCTCTCTCAGGGAGATATCTGTACACTGACTGGTGTCTCTCAGTCCCCTCTCTCTCAGGGAGATATCTGTACACTGACTGGTGTCTCTCAGTCCATCTCTCTCTCAGGGAGATATCTGTACACTGACTGGTGTCTTTCAGTCCCCTCTCTCTCTCAGGGAGATATCTGTACACTGACTGGTGTCTCTCAGTCCCCTCTCTCTCAGGGAGATATCTGTACACTGACTGGTGTCTCTCAGTCCCCTCTCTCTCAGGGAGATATCTGTACACTGACTGGTGTCTCTCAGTCCCTCTCTCTCTCAGGGAGATATCTGTGCACTGACCGGTGTCTCTCAGTCCCCTCTCTCTCTCAGGGAGATATCTGTACACTGACTGGTGTCTCTCAGTCCCCTCTCTCACAGGGAGATATCGGTACACTGACTGGTGTCTCTCAGTCCCCTTTCTCAGGGAGATATCTGTACACTGACTGGTGTCTCTCAGTCCCCTCTCTCTCAGGGAGATATCGGTACACTGACTGGTGTCTCTCAGTCCCCTCTCTCTCTCAGGGAGATATCTGTACACTGACTGGTGTCTCTCAGTCCCTCTCTCTCTCTTAGGGAGATATCTGTACACTGACTGGTGTCTCTCAGTCCCCTCTCTCTCTCTCAGGGAGATATCTGTACACTGACTGGTGTCTCTCAGTCCCTCTCTCTCTCTCAGGGAGATATCTGTACACTGACTGGTGTCTCTCAGTCCCCTCTCTCTCAGGGAGATATCTGTACACTGACTGGTGTCTCTCAGTCCCTCTCTCTCTCTCAGGGAGATATCTGCACACTGACTGGTGTCTCTCAGTCCCCTCTCTCTCAGGGAGATATCTGTACACTGACTGGTGTCTCTCAGTCCCCTCTCTCTCTCAGGGAGATATCTGTACACTGACTGGTGTCTCTCAGTCCCCTCTCTCTCTCTCAGGGAGATATCTGTACACTGACTGGTGTCTCTCAGTCCCCTTTCTCTCTCAGGGAGATATCTGTACACTGACTGGTGTCTCTCAGTCCCCTCTCTCTCTCTCAGGGAGATATCTGTACACTGACTGGTGTCTCTCAGTCCCCTCTCTCTCAGGGAGATATCTGTACACTGACTGGTGTCTCTCAGTCCCTCTCTCTCTCAGGGAGATATCTGTACACTGACCGGTGTCTCTCAGTCCCCTCTCTCTCAGGGAGATATCTGTACACTGACTGGTGTCTCTCAGTCCCCTCTCTCTCAGGGAGATATCTGTACACTGACTGGTGTCTCTCAGTCCCCTCTCTCTCTCAGGGAGATATCTGTACACTGACTGGTGTCTCTCAGTCCCTCTCTCTCTCTCAGGGAGATATCTGTACACTGACTGGTGTCTCTCGGTCCCCTCTCTCTCTCTCAGGGAGATATCTGTACACTGACTGGTGTCTCTCAGTCCCTCTCTCTCTCTCAGGGAGATATCTGTACACTGACTGGTGTCTCTCAGTCCCCTCTCTCTCAGGGAGATATCTGTACACTGACTGGTGTCTCTCAGTCCATCTCTCTCAGGGAGATATCTGTACACTGACTGGTGTCTCTCAGTCCCCTCTCTCTCAGGGAGATATCTGTACACTGACTGGTGTCTCTCAGTCCCTCTCTCTCTCAGGGAGATATCTGTACACTGACTGGTGTCTCTCAGTCCCTCTCTCTCGCAGGGAGATATCTGTACACTGACTGGTGTCTCTCAGTCCCTCTCTCTCTCTCAGGGAGATATCTGTACACTGACTGGTGTCTCTCAGTCCCCTCTCTCTCAGGGAGATATCTGTACACTGACTGGTATCTCTCAGTCCCCTCTCTGTCAGGGAGATATCTGTACACTGACTGGTGTCCCTCAGTCCCCTCTCTCTCAGGGAGATATCTGTACACTGACTGGTTGTCTCTCAGTCCCCTCTCACTCAGGGAGATATCTGTACACTGACTGGTGTCTCTCAGTCCCTCTCTCTGTCTCAGGGAGATATCTGTACACTGACTGGTATCTCTCAGTCCCTCTCTCTCTGAGGGAGATATCTGTACACTGACTGGTGTCTCTCAGTCCCCTCTCTCTCTCAGGGAGATATCTGTGCACTGACCGGTGTCTCTCAGTCCCCTCTCTCTCTCAGGGAGATATCTGTACACTGACTGGTGTCTCTCAGTCCCCTCTCTCTCAGGGAGATATCGGTACACTGACTGGTGTCTCTCAGTCCCCTTTCTCAGGGAGATATCTGTACACTGACTGGTGTCTCTCAGTCCCCTCTCTCTCAGGGAGATATCGGTACACTGACTGGTGTCTCTCAGTCCCCTCTCTCTCTCAGGGAGATATCTGTACACTGACTGGTGTCTCTCAGTCCCTCTCTCTCTCTTAGGGAGATATCTGTACACTGACTGGTGTCTCTCAGTCCCCTCTCTCTCTCTCAGGGAGATATCTGTACACTGACTGGTGTCTCTCAGTCCCTCTCTCTCTCTCAGGGAGATATCTGTACACTGACTGGTGTCTCTCAGTCCCCTCTCTCTCAGGGAGATATCTGTACACTGACTGGTGTCTCTCAGTCCATCTCTCTCAGGGAGATATCTGTACACTGACTGGTGTCTCTCAGTCCCCTCTCTCTCAGGGAGATAACTGTACACTGACTGGTGTCTCTCAGTCCCTCTCTCTCTCAGGGAGATATCTGTACACTGACTGGTGTCTCTCAGTCCCTCTCTCTCTCAGGGAGATATCTGTACACTGACTGGTGTCTCTCAGTCCCTCTCTCTCTCTCAGGGAGATATCTGTACACTGACTGGTGTCTCTCAGTCCCCTCTCTCTCAGGGAGATATCTGTACACTGACTGGTGTCTCTCAGTCCCCTCTCTCTCTCAGGGAGATATCTGTACACTGACTGGTGTCTCTCAGTCCCCTCTCTCTCTCTCAGGGAGATATCTGTACACTGACTGGTGTCTCTCAGTCCCCTCTCTCTCTCAGGGAGATATCTGTACACTGACTGGTGTCTCTCAGTCCCCTCTCTCTCTCTCAGGGAGATATCTGTACACTGACTGGTGTCTCTCAGTCCCCTCTCTCTCAGGGAGATATCTGTACACTGACTGGTGTCTCTCAGTCCCTCTCTCTCTCAGGGAGATATCTGTACACTGACCGGTGTCTCTCAGTCCCCTCTCTCTCAGGGAGATATCTGTACACTGACTGGTGTCTCTCAGTCCCCTCTCTCTCAGGGAGATATCGGTACACTGACTGGTGTCTCTCAGTCCCCTCTCTCTCTCAGGGAGATATCTGTACACTGACTGGTGTCTCTCAGTCCCTCTCTCTCTCTCAGGGAGATATCTGTACACTGACTGGTGTCTCTCGGTCCCCTCTCTCTCTCTCAGGGAGATATCTGTACACTGACTGGTGTCTCTCAGTCCCTCTCTCTCTCTCAGGGAGATATCTGTACACTGACTGGTGTCTCTCAGTCCCCTCTCTCTCAGGGAGATATCTGTACACTGACTGGTGTCTCTCAGTCCATCTCTCTCAGGGAGATATCTGTACACTGACTGGTGTCTCTCAGTCCCCTCTCTCTCAGGGAGATATCTGTACACTGACTGGTGTCTCTCAGTCCCTCTCTCTCTCAGGGAGATATCTGTACACTGACTGGTGTCTCTCAGTCCCTCTCTCTCTCAGGGAGATATCTGTACACTGACTGGTGTCTCTCAGTCCCTCTCTCTCTCTCAGGGAGATATCTGTACACTGACTGGTGTCTCTCAGTCCCCTCTCTCTCAGGGAGATATCTGTACACTGACTGGTATCTCTCAGTCTCCTCTCTGTCAGGGAGATATCTGTACACTGACTGGTGTCCCTCAGTCCCCTCTCTCTCAGGGAGATATCTGTACACTGACTGGTGTCTCTCAGTCCCTCTCTCTCAGGGAGATATCTGTACACTGACTGGTGTCTCTCAGTCCCTCTCTCTCCCAGGGAGATATCTGTACACTGACTGGTGTCTCTCAGTCCCTCTTTCTCTGGGGAATATCTGTACACTGACTGGTGTCTCTCAGTCCCTCTCTCTCTCAGGGAGATATCTGTACACTGACTGGGGTCTCTCAGTCCCCTCTCTCTCAGGGAGATATCTGTACACTGACTGGTGTCTCTCAGTCCCTCTCTCTCAGGGAGATATCTGTACACTGACTGGTGTCTCTCAGTCCCTCTCTCTCAGGGAGATATCTGTACACTGACTGGTGTCTCTCAGTCCCCTCTCTCTCTCTCAGGGAGATATCTGTACACTGACTGGTGTCTCTCAGTCCCCTCTCTCTCTCAGGGAGATATCTGTACACTGACTGGTGTCTCTCAGTCTCTCTCTCTCAGGGAGATATCTGTACACTGACTGGTGTCTCTCAGTCCCCTCTCTCTCAGGGAGATATCTGTACAATGACTGGTGTCTCTCAGTCCCCTCTCTCTCAAGGAGATATCTGTACACTGACTGGTGTCTCTCAGTCCCCTCTCTCTCTCTCAGGGAGATATCTGTACACTGACTGGTGTCTCTCAGTCTCTCTCTCTCAGGGAGATATCTGTACACTGACTGGTGTCTCTCAGTCCCCTCTCTCTCTCTCAGGGAGATATCTGTACACTGACTGGTGTCTCTCAGTCCCTCTCTCTCAGGGAGATATCTGTACACTGACTGGTGTCTCTCAGTCCCCTCTCTCTCTCAGGGAGATATCTGTACACTGACTGGTGTCTCTCAGTCCCCTCTCTCTCTCTCAGGGAGATATCTGTACACTGACTGGTGTCTCTCAGTCCCTCTCTCTCAGGGAGATATCTGTACACTGACTGGTGTCTCTCAGTCCCCTCTCTCTCAGGGAGATATCTGTACACTGGTGTCTCTCAGTCCCCTCTCTCTCAGGGAGGCATCTATACACTGACTGGTGTCTCTCAGTCCCTCTCTCTCTCTCAGGGAGATATCTGTACACTGACTGGTGTCTCTCAGTCCCCTCTCTCACTCAGGGAGATATCTGTACACAGACTGGTGTCTCTCAATCCCTCTCTCGCTCAGGGAGATATCTGTACACTGACTGGTGTCTCTCAGTCCCCTCTCTCTCAGGGAGATATCTGTACACTGACTGGTGTCTCTCAGTCCCTCTCTCCCTCAGGGAGATATCTGTACACTGACTGGTGTCTCTCAGTCCCGTCTCTCTCTCAGGGAGATATCTGTACACTGACTGGTGTCTCTCAGACCCTCTCTCTCTCAGGGAGATATCTGTACACTGACTGGTGTCTCTCAGTCCCCTCTCTCTCTCAGGGAGATATCTGTACACTGACTGGTGTCTCTCAGTCCCTCTCTCTCTCTCAGGGAGATATCTGTACAATGACTGGTGTCTCTCAGTCCCCTCTCTCTCTCAGGGAGATATCTGTACACAGACTGGTGTCTCTCAGTCCCCTCTCTCTCAGGGAGATATCTGTAAACAGACTGGTGTCACTCCGTCTCCTCTCTCTCAGGGAGATATCTGTACACTGACTGGTGTCTCTCAGTCCCTCTCTCTCAGTGAGATATCTGTACACTGACGGGTGTCTCTCAGTCCCTCTCTCTCAGGGAGATATCTGTACACAGACTGGTGTCTCTCAGTCCCCTCTCTCCCAGGGAGATATCTGTACACAGACTGGTGTCTCTCAGTCCGCTCTCTTTCAGGGAGATATCTGTAAACAGACTGGTGTCTCTCAGTCCCTCTCTCTCAGTGAGATATCTGTACACTGACTGGTGTCGCTCAGTCCCTCTCTCTCAGGGAGATATCTGTACACAGACTGGTGTCTCTCAGTCCCTCTCTCTCAGGGAGATATCTGTACACTGACTGGTGTCTCTCAGTCCCCTCTCTCTCTCAGGGAGATATCTGTACACAGACTGGTGTCTCTCAGTCCCTCTCTCTCTCAGGGAGATATCTGTACACTGACTGGTGTCTCTCAGTCCCCCCTCTCTCAGGGAGATATCTGTACACTGACTGGTGTCTCTCAGTCCCTCTCTCTCTCTCAGGGAGATGTCTGTACACTGACTGGTGTCTCGCAGTCCCTCTCTCTCTCTCAGGGAGATGTCTGTACACTGACTGGTGTCTCTCAGTCCCCTCTCTCACTTAAGGAGATATCAATACACTGACTGGTATCTCTCAGTCCCCTCTCTCTCTCAGGGAGATATCTGTACACTGACTGGTGTCTCTCAGTCCCCTCTCTCTCTCAGGGAGATATTAGTACACTGACTGGTGTCTCTCAGTCCCTCTCTCTCTCAGCGAGATATCTGTACACTGACTGGTGTCTCTCAGTCCCTTCTCTCTCTCTCAGGGAGATATCTGTACACTGACTGGTGTCTCTCAGTCCCCTCTCTCTCAGGGAGATATCTGTACACAGACTGGTGTCTCTCAGTCCCCTCTCTCTCAGGGAGATATCTGTACACTGACTGGTGTCTCTCAGTCCCCTCTCTCTCTCTCAGGGAGATATCTGTACACTGACTGGTGTCTCTCAGTCCCCTCTCTCTCAGGGAGATATCTGTACACTGACTGGTGTCTCTCAGTCCCCTCTCTCTCAGGGAGATATCTGTACACTGACTGGTGTCTCTCAGTCCCCTCTCTCTCTCAGGGAGATATCTGTACACTGACTGGTGTCTCTCAGTCCCTCTCTCTCAGGGAGATATCTGTACACTGACTGGTGTCTCTCAGTCCCCTCTCTCTCTCTCAGGGAGATATCTGTACACTGACTGGTGTCTCTCAGTCCCCTCTCTCTCAGGGAGATATCTGTACACTGACTGGTGTCTCTCAGTTCCCTCTCTCTCAGGGAGATATCTGTACACTGACTGGTGTCTCTCAGTCCCTCTCTCTCAGGGAGATATCTGTACACTGACTGGTGTCTCTCAGTCCCCTCTCTCTCTCAGGGAGATATCTGTACACTGACTGGTGTCTCTCAGTCCCCTCTCTCTCTCTCAGGGAGATATCTGTACACTGACTGGTGTCTCTCAGTCCCTCTCTCTCAGGGAGATATCTGTACACTGACTGGTGTCTCTCAGTCCCCTCTCTCTCAGGGAGATATCTGTACACTGGTGTCTCTCAGTCCCCTCTCTCTCAGGGAGGTATCTATACACTGACTGGTGTCTCTCAGTCCCTCTCTCTCTCTCAGGGAGATATCTGTACACTGACTGGTGTCTCTCAGTCCCCTCTCTCTCTCAGGGAGATATCTGTACACTGACTGGTGTCTCTCAGTCCCCTCTCTCTCTCTCAGGGAGATATCTGTACACTGACTGGTGTCTCTCAGTCCCCTCTCTCTCTCAGGGAGATATCTGTACACTGACTGGTGTCTCTCAGTCCCCTCTCTCTCTCTCAGGGAGATATCTGTACACTGACTGGTGTCTCTCAGTCCCCTCTCTCTCAGGGAGATATCTGTACACTGACTGGTGTCTCTCAGTCCCTCTCTCTCTCAGGGAGATATCTGTACACTGACCGGTGTCTCTCAGTCCCCTCTCTCTCAGGGAGATATCTGTACACTGACTGGTGTCTCTCAGTCCCCTCTCTCTCAGGGAGATATCGGTACACTGACTGGTGTCTCTCAGTCCCCTCTCTCTCTCAGGGAGATATCTGTACACTGACTGGTGTCTCTCAGTCCCTCTCTCTCTCTCAGGGAGATATCTGTACACTGACTGGTGTCTCTCGGTCCCCTCTCTCTCTCTCAGGGAGATATCTGTACACTGACTGGTGTCTCTCAATCCCTCTCTCTCTCTCAGGGAGATATCTGTACACTGACTGGTGTCTCTCAGTCCCCTCTCTCTCAGGGAGATATCTGTACACTGACTGGTGTCTCTCAGTCCATCTCTCTCAGGGAGATATCTGTACACTGACTGGTGTCTCTCAGTCCCCTCTCTCTCAGGGAGATATCTGTACACTGACTGGTGTCTCTCAGTCCCTCTCTCTCTCAGGGAGATATCTGTACACTGACTGGTGTCTCTCAGTCCCTCTCTCTCTCAGGGAGATATCTGTACACTGACTGGTGTCTCTCAGTCCCTCTCTCTCTCTCAGGGAGATATCTGTACACTGACTGGTGTCTCTCAGTCCCCTCTCTCTCAGGGAGATATCTGTACACTGACTGGTATCTCTCAGTCCCCTCTCTGTCAGGGAGATATCTGTACACGGACTGGTGTCCCTCAGTCCCCTCTCTCTCAGGGAGATATCTGTACACTGACTGGTGTCTCTCAGTCCCTCTCTCTCAGGGAGATATCTGTACACTGACTGGTGTCTCTCAGTCCCTCTCTCTCCCAGGGAGATATCTGTACACTGACTGGTGTCTCTCAGTCCCTCTTTCTCTGGGGAATATCTGTACACTGACTGGTGTCTCTCAGTCCCTCTCTCTCTCAGGGAGATATCTGTACACTGACTGGTGTCTCTCAGTCCCCTCTCTCTCAGGGAGATATCTGTACACTGACTGGTGTCTCTCAGTCCCTCTCTCTCAGGGAGATATCTGTACACTGACTGGTGTCTCTCAGTCCCTCTCTCTCAGGGAGATATCTGTACACTGACTGGTGTCTCTCAGTCCCCTCTCTCTCTCTCAGGGAGATATCTGTACACTGACTGGTGTCTCTCAGTCCCCTCTCTCTCTCAGGGAGATATCTGTACACTGACTGGTGTCTCTCAGTCTCTCTCTCTCAGGGAGATATCTGTACACTGACTGGTGTCTCTCAGTCCCCTCTCTCTCAGGGAGATATCTGTACAATGACTGGTGTCTCTCAGTCCCCTCTCTCTCAGGGAGATATCTGTACACTGACTGGTGTCTCTCAGTCCCCTCTCTCTCTCTCAGGGAGATATCTGTACACTGACTGGTGTCTCTCAGTCTCTCTCTCTCAGGGAGATATCTGTACACTGACTGGTGTCTCTCAGTCCCCTCTCTCTCTCTCAGGGAGATATCTGTACACTGACTGGTGTCTCTCAGTCCCTCTCTCTCAGGGAGATATCTGTACACTGACTGGTGTCTCTCAGTCCCCTCTCTCTCTCAGGGAGATATCTGTACACTGACTGGTGTCTCTCAGTCCCCTCTCTCTCTCTCAGGGAGATATCTGTACACTGACTGGTGTCTCTCAGTCCCTCTCTCTCAGGGAGATATCTGTACACTGACTGGTGTCTCTCAGTCCCCTCTCTCTCAGGGAGATATCTGTACACTGGTGTCTCTCAGTCCCCTCTCTCTCAGGGAGGTATCTATACACTGACTGGTGTCTCTCAGTCCCTCTCTCTCTCTCAGGGAGATATCTGTACACTGACTGGTGTCTCTCAGTCCCCTCTCTCACTCAGGGAGATATCTGTACACAGACTGGTGTCTCTCAATCCCTCTCTCTCTCAGGGAGATATCTGTACACTGACTGGTGTCTCTCGGTCCCCTCTCTCTCAGGGAGATATCTGTACACTGACTGGTGTCTCTCAGTCCCTCTCTCTCTCTGGGAGATATCTGTACACAGACTGGTGTCTCTCAGTCCCTCTCTCCCTCAGGGAGATATCTGTACACTGACTGGTGTCTCTCAGTCCCGTCTCTCTCTCAGGGAGATATCTGTACACTGACTGGTGTCTCTCAGACCCTCTCTCTCTCAGGGAGATATCTGTACACTGACTGGTGTCTCTCAGTCCCCTCTCTCTCTCAGGGAGATATCTGTACACTGACTGGTGTCTCTCAGTCCCTCTCTCTCTCTCAGGGAGATATCTGTACACTGACTGGTGTCTCTCAGTCCCTCTTTCTCTGGGGAATATCTGTACACTGACTGGTGTCTCTCAGTCCCTCTCTCTCTCAGGGAGATATCTGTACACTGACTGGTGTCTCAGTCCCCTCTCTCTCAGGGAGATATCTGTACACTGACTGGTGTCTCTCAGTCCCTCTCTCTCAGGGAGATATCTGTACACTGACTGGTGTCTCTCAATCCCTCTCTCTCAGGGAGATATCTGTACACTGACTGGTGTCTCTCAGTCCCCTCTCTCTCTCTCAGGGAGATATCTGTACACTGACTGGTGCCTCTCAGTCCCCTCTCTCTCTCAGGGAGATATCTGTACACTGACTGGTGTCTCTCAGTCTCTCTCTCTCAGGGAGATATCTGTACACTGACTGGTGTCTCTCAGTCCCCTCTCTCTCAGGGAGATATCTGTACAATGACTGGTGTCTCTCAGTCCCCTCTCTCTCAGGGAGATATCTGTACACTGACTGGTGTCTCTCAGTCCCCTCTCTCTCTCTCAGGGAGATATCTGTACACTGACTGGTGTCTCTCAGTCTCTCTCTCTCAGGGAGATATCTGTACACTGACTGGTGTCTCTCAGTCCCCTCTCTCTCTCTCAGGGAGATATCTGTACACTGACTGGTGTCTCTCAGTCCCTCTCTCTCTGGGAGATATCTGTACACTGACTGGTGTCTCTCAGTCCCCTCTCTCTCTCAGGGAGATATCTGTACACTGACTTGTGTCTCTCAGTCCCCTCTCTCTCTCTCAGGGAGATATCTGTACACTGACTGGTGTCTCTCAGTCCCTCTCTCTCAGGGAGATATCTGTACACTGACTGGTGTCTCTCAGTCCCCTCTCTGTCAGGGAGATATCTGTACACTGGTGTCTCTCAGTCCCCTCTCTCTCAGGGAGGTATCTATACACTGACTGGTGTCTCTCAGTCCCTCTCTCTCTCTCAGGGAGATATCTGTACACTGACTGGTGTCTCTCAGTCCCCTCTCTCACTCAGGGAGATATCTGTACACAGACTGGTGTCTCTCAATCCCTCTCTCTCTCAGGGAGATATCTGTACACTGACTGGTGTCTCTCAGTCCCCTCTCTCTCAGGGAGATATCTGTACACTGACTGGTGTCTCTCATCCCTCTCTCTCTCTGGGAGATATCTGTACACAGACTGGTGTCTCTCAGTCCCTCTCTCCCTCAGGGAGATATCTGTACACTGACTGGTGTCTCTCAGTCCCGTCTCTCTCTCAGGGAGATATCTGTACACTGACTGGTGTCTCTCAGACCCTCTCTCTCTCAGGGAGATATCTCTACACTGACTGGTGTCTCTCAGTCCCCTCTCTCTCTCAGGGAGATATCTGTACACTGACTGGTGTCTCTCAGTCCCTCTCTCACTCTCAGGGAGATATCTGTACAATGACTGGTGTCTCTCAGTCCCCTCTCTCTCTCTCAGGGAGATATCTGTACACAGACTGGTGTATCTCAGTCCCCTCTCTCTCAGGGAGATATCTGAAAACAGACTGGTGTCACTCCGTCCCCTCTCTCTCAGGGAGATATCTGTACACTGACTGGTGTCTCTCAGTCCCTCTCTCTCAGTGAGATATCTGTACACTGACGGGTGTCTCTCAGTCCCTCTCTCTCAGGGAGATATCTGTACACAGACTGGTGTCTCTCAGTCCCCTCTCTCCCAGGGAGATATCTGTAACCAGACTGGTGTCTCTCCGTCCCCTCTCTCTCAGGGAGATATCTGTACACTGACTGGTGTCTCTCAGTCCCCTCTCTCTCAGGGAGATATCTGTACACTGACTGGTGTCTCTCAGTCCCTCTCTCTCAGTGAGATATCTGTACACTGACTGGTGTCTCTCAGTCCCTCTCTCTCTCAGGGAGATATCTGTACACTGACTGGTGTCTCTCAGTCCCCCCTCTCTCAGGGAGATATCTGTACACTGACTGGTGTCTCTCAGTCCCTCTCTCTCTCTCAGGGAGATGTCTGTACACTGACTGGTGTCTCGCAGTCCCTCTCTCTCTCTCAGGGAGATGTCTGTACACTGACTGGTGTCTCTCAGTCCCCTCTCTCACTTAAGGAGATATCAATACACTGACTGGTATCTCTCAGTCCCCTCTCTCTCTCAGGGAGATATCTGTACACTGACTGGTGTCTCTCAGTCCCCTCTCTCTCTCAGGGAGATATTAGTACACTGACTGGTGTCTCTCAGTCCCTCTCTCTCTCAGCGAGATATCTGTACACTGACTGGTGTCTCTCAGTCCCCTCTCTCTCTCTCAGGGAGATATCTGTACACTGACTGGTGTCTCTCAGTCCCCTCTCTCTCAGGGAGATATCTGTACACAGACTGGTGTCTCTCAGTCCCCTCTCTCTCAGGGAGATATCTGTACACTGACTGGTGTCTCTCAGTCCCCTCTCTCTCTCTCAGGGAGATATCTGTACACTGACTGGTGTCTCTCAGTCCCCTCTCTCTCAGGGAGATATCTGTACACTGACTGGTGTCTCTCAGTCCCCTCTCTCTCAGGGAGATATCTGTACACTGACTGGTGTCTCTCAGTCCCCTCTCTCTCTCAGGGAGATATCTGTACACTGACTGGTGTCTCTCAGTCCCGTCTCTCTCTCTCAGGGAGATATCTGTACACTGACTGGTGTCTCTCAGTCCCCTCTCTCTCTCTCAGGGAGATATCTGTACACTGACTGGTGTCTCTCAGTCCCCTCTCTCTCAGGGAGATATCTGTACACTGACTGGTGTCTCTCAGTTCCCTCTCTCTCAGGGAGATATCTGTACACTGACTGGTGTCTCTCAGTCCCTCTCTCTCAGGGAGATATCTGTACACTGACTGGTGTCTCTCAGTCCCCTCTCTCTCTCAGGGAGATATCTGTACACTGACTGGTGTCTCTCAGTCCCCTCTCTCTCTCTCAGGGAGATATCTGTACACTGACTGGTGTCTCTCAGTCCCTCTCTCTCAGGGAGATATCTGTACACTGACTGGTGTCTCTCAGTCCCCTCTCTCTCAGGGAGATATCTGTACACTGGTGTCTCTCAGTCCCCTCTCTCTCAGGGAGGTATCTATACACTGACTGGTGTCTCTCAGTCCCTCTCTCTCTCTCAGGGAGATATCTGTACACTGACTGGTGTCTCTCAGTCCCCTCTCTCTCAGGGAGATATCTGTACACTGACTGGTATCTCTCAGTCCCTCTCTCTCTCAGGGCGATATCTGTACACAGACTGGTGTCTCTCAGTCCCTCTCTCTCTCAGGGAGATATCTGTACACTGACTGGTGTCTCTTAGTCCCTCTCTCTCTCAGGGAGATATCTGTACACTGACTGGTGTCTCTCAGTCCCCTCTCTCTCTCAGGGAGATATCTGTACACTGACTGGTGTCTCTCAGTCCCTCTCTCTCTCTCAGGGAGATATCTGTACAATGACTGGTGTCTCTCAGTCCCCTCTCTCTCTCAGGGAGATATCTGTACACAGACTGGTGTCTCTCAGTCCCCTCTCTCTCAGGGAGATATCTGTAACCAGACTGGTGTCTCTCCGTCCCCTCTCTCTCAGGGAGATATCTGTACACTGACTGGTGTCTCTCAGTCCCCTCTCTCTCAGGGAGATATCTGTACACTGACTGGTGTCTCTCAGTCCCTCTCTCTCAGTGAGATATCTGTACACTGACTGGTGTCTCTCAGTCCCTCTCTCTCAGGGAGATATCTGTACACAGACTGGTGTCTCTCAGTCCCCTCTCTCTCAGGGAGATATCTGTACACAGACTGGTGTCTCTCAGTCCCCTCTCTTTCAGGGAGATATCTGTACACAGACTGGTGTCTCTCAGTCCCTCTCTCTCAGTGAGATATCTGTACACTGACTGGTGTCTCTCAGTCCCTCTCTCTCAGGGAGATATCTGTACACTGACTGGTGTCTCTCAGTCCCCTCTCTCTCAGGGAGATATCTGTACACTGACTGGTGTCTCGCAGTCCCTCTCTCTCTCTCAGGGAGATGTCTGTACACTGACTGGTGTCTCTCAGTCCCTCTCTCTCTCTTAGGGATATATCTGTACACTGACTGGTGTCTCTCAGTCCCCTCTCTCACTTAAGGAGATATCAATACACTGACTGGTATCTCTCACTCCCCTCTCTCTCTCAGGGAGATATCTGTACACTGACTGGTGTCTCTCAGTCCCCTCTCTCTCTCAGGGAGATATCAGTACACTGACTGGTGTCTCTCAGTCCCTCTCTCTCTCAGGGAGATATCTGTACACTGACTGGTGTCTCTCAGTCCCCTCTCTCTCTCTCAGGGAGATATCTGTACACTGACTGGTGTCTCTCAGTCCCCTCTCTCTCAGGGAGATATCTGTACACAGACTGGTGTCTCTCAGTGCCTCTCTCACTCAGGGAGATATCTGTACACTGACTGGTATTTCTCAGTCCTCTCTCTCTCAGGGAGATATCTGTACACTGACTGGTGTCTCTCAGTCCCCTCTTTCTCCCAGGGAGATATCTGTACACTGACTGGTGTCTCTCAGTCCCTCTCTCTCTCTGGGAGATATCTGTACACTGACTGGTGTCTCTCAGTCCTCTCTTTCTCAGGGAGATATCTGTACACTGACTGGTGTCTCTCAGTCCCCTCTTTCTCCCAGGGAGATATCTGTACACTGACTGGTGTCTCCCAGTCCCCTCTCTCTCTCAGGGAGATATCTGTACACTGACTGGTGTCTCTCAGTCCCCTCTCTCTCTCAGGGAGATATCTGTACACTGACTGGTGTCTCTCAGTCCCTCTGTCTCAGGGAGATATCTGTACACTGACTGGTGTCTCTCAGTCCCTCTCTCTCTCTCAGGGAGATATCTGTACACTGACTGGTGTCTCTTAGTCCCTCTCTCTCTCAGGGAGATATCTGTACGCTGACTGGTGTCTCTCAGTCCCCTCTCTCTCAGGGAGATATCTGTACACTGACTGGTGTCTCTCAGTCCCCTCTCTCTCTCAGGGAGATATCTGTACACTGACTGGTGTCTCTCAGTCCCTCTCTCTCTCAGGGAGATATCTGTACACTGACTGGTTGTCTCTCAGTCCCCTCTCTCTCTCAGGGAGATATCTGTATACTGACTGGTGTCTCTCAGTCCCCTCTCTCTCTCAGGGAGATATCTGTACACTGACTGGTGTCTCTCAGTCCCTCTGTCTCAGGGAGATATCTGTACACTGACTGGTGTCTCTCAGTCCCTCTCTCTCTCTCAGGGAGATATCTGTACACTGACTGGTGTCTCTTAGTCCCTCTCTCTCTCAGGGAGATATCTGTACGCTGACTGGTGTCTCTCAGTCCCCTCTCTCTCAGGGAGATATCTGTACACTGACTGGTGTCTCTCAGTCCCCTCTCTCTCTCAGGGAGATATCTGTACACTGACTGGTGTCTCTCAGTCCCTCTCTCTCTCAGGGAGATATCTGTACACTGACTGGTTGTCTCTCAGTCCCCTCTCTCTCTCAGGGAGATATCTGTATACTGACTGGTGTCTCTCAGTTCCTCTCTCTCTCGCAGGGAGATATCTGTACACTGACTGGTGTCTCTCAGTCCCTCTCTCTCTCTCAGGGAGATATCTGTACACTGACTGGTTGTCTCTCAGTCCCCTCTCTCTCTCAGGGAGATATCTGTACACTGACTGGTGTCTCTCAGTCCCCTCTCTCACTCAGGGAGATATCTGTACACTGACTGGTGTCTCTCAGTCCTCTCTCTCTGAGGGAGATATCTGTACACTGACTGGTGTCTCTCAGTCCCCTCTCTCTCTCAGGGAGATATCTGTACACTGACTGGTGTCTCTCAGTCCCTCTCTCTCTCTCAGGGAGATATCTGTACACTGACTGGTGTCTCTCAGTCCCTCTCTCTCTCTCAGGGAGATATCTGTACACTGACTGGTGTCTCTCAGTCCCTCTCTCCTCTCAGGGAGATATCTGTACACTGACTGGTGTCTCTCAGTCCCCTCTCTCTCTCAGGGAGATATCTGTACACTGACTGGTGTCTCTCAGTCCCTCTCTCTCTCAGGGAGATATCTGTACACTGACTGGTGTCTCTCAGTCCCCTCTCTCTCTCAGGGAGATATCTGTACACTGACTGGTGTCTCTCAGTCCCCTCTCTCTCAGGGAGATATCTGTACACTGACTGGTGTCTCTTCGTCCCTCTGTCTCTCTCAGGGAGATATCTGTACACTGACTGGTGTCTCTCAGTCCCTCTCTCTCTCTCAGGGAGATATCTGTACACTGACTGGTGTCTCTCAGTCCCTCTCTCTCTCTCTGGGAGATATCTGTACACTGACTGGTGTCTCTCAGTCCCTCTCTCTCAGGGAGATATCTGTACACTGACTGGTGTCTCTCAGTGTCCTCTCTCTCTCAGGGAGTTATCTGTACACTGACTGGTGTCTCTCAGTCCCTCTCTCCTCTCAGGGAGATATCTGTACACTGACTGGTGTCTCTCAGTCCCCTGTCTCTCTCAGGGAGATATCTGTACACTGACTGGTGTCTCTCAGTCCCTCTCTCTCTCAGGGAGATATCTGTACACTGACTGGTGTCTCTCAGTCCCCTCTCTCTCTCAGGGAGGTATCTGTACACTGACTGGTGTCTCTCAGTCCCTCTCTCTCTCTCAGGGAGATATCTGTACACTGACTGGTGTCTCTCAGTCCCTCTCTCTCTCTCAGGGAGATATCTGTACACTGACTGGTGTCTCTCAGTCCCTCTCTCTCAGGGAGATATCTGTACACTGACTGGTGTCTCTCAGTGTCCTCTCTCTCTCAGGGAGATATCTGTACACTGACTGGTGTCTCTCAGTCCCTCTCTCCTCTCAGGGAGATATCTGTACACTGACTGGTGTCTCTCAGTCCCCTCTCTCTCTCAGGGAGATATCTGTACACTGACTGGTGTCTCTCAGTCCCTCTCTCTCTCAGGGAGATATCTGTACACTGACTGGTGTCTCTCAGTCCCCTCTCTCTCAGGGAGATATCTGTACACTGACTGGTGTCTCTTCGTCCCTCTGTCTCTCTCAGCGAGATATCTGTACACTGACTGGTGTCTCTCAGTCCCTCTCTCTCTC
>NW_027597713.1:0-10000 GCF_964194155.1 Cetorhinus maximus | reverse complement strand
CGGCGCTCCCTCAGTACTGACCCTCCGACAGTGCGGCACTCCCTCAGTGCTGACCCTCCGACAATGCGGCACTCCTTCAGTACAGACCCTCTGACAGTGCGGCACTCCCTCAACACTGACCCTCCGACAGTGCGGCACTCCCTCAGTACTGACCCTCCGACAGTGCGGCGCTCCCTCAGTACTGACCCACCGACAGTGCTGCACTCCCTCAGTACTGACCCTCCGAAAGTGCGGCGCTCCCTCAGTACTGACCCTCCGACAGTGCAGCACTCCCTCAGTACTGACCCTCCGACAGTGCAGCGCTCCCTCAGTACTGACCCTCCGACAGTGCGGCGCTCCCTCAGTACTGACCCTCCGACAGTGCGGCGCTCCCTCAGTACTGACCCACCGACAGTGCGGCACTCCCTCAGCACTGACCCTCCGACAGTGCGGCGCTCCCTCAGTACTGACCCTCCGACAGTGCGGCGCTCCCTCAGCACTGACCATCCGACAGTGCGGCACACATCCACCCAGTTCCCCCGTCCGAGGAGAGTCCTGTCGTCTTCTGCGGCGAGAGAGAGAGAGCGGACCCCACGTCAGCCTAGCCCAGTCCCAGTCAGCGTCCGCTCTGCACAGACACCCCGAGGATGCTGAGCAACCCCCCAGTTTTATAGCAGGCATCTTGCCCTTTAATAATATATGGCATGTCTCGTGTCGTTGTGTCAGTTGAGGAGCTGTCTGTCTTATTTTATATGCTTAATTTCTCCTTAAAGGGGTAACGCCTCCTTCTTAAAAGGGTAAAGTCACTTTTCCTTTATATCAACCAGGAATTATTTATTTTGCAGGGATGAAGGAGCAACTGGGAAGAATGAAACCTCTGGGAAATTCTCCCGTTCCAGACTGACACTGGGTATAAAGTGGGGAGAGGGTGGGACACTGTCGGGGTAATGTAGAGGGAGCTCTACACTGTATCTAACCCATGCTGTACCTGCCCTGGGAGCACTCGATGCTGACACTGGGTATAAAGTGGGGAGAGGGTGGGACACACTGTCAGGGTAATGTAGAGGGAGCTCTACACTGTATCTAACCCGTGCTGTACCTGCCCTGGGTATAAAGACAATTTTAAAGTGAAATTCTGAATTCAGGGGTGCAAAACAATGGGTCTCTTGTAGCCTGCAGATGACGACTAGAAAGCAAACCTATTAATTGGCATGGATTGGAATCCATTGTGGGAGAGGTGGTGTGCTGACTGCACTGTCGGAGGTAGAGTACTGAGGGAGTGCCGCACTGTCATAGGGACAGTACTGAGGGAGTGCCGCACTGTCGGAGGGTCAGTACTGAGGGAACGCCGCGCTGTCGGAGGGTCAGTACTGAGCGAGTGCCGCACTGTCGGAGGGTCAGTACTGAGGGAGCGCCGCACTGTCGGAGGGTCAGCACTGAGGGAGCGCCGCACTGTCGGAGGGTCAGTACTGACGGAGTGCCGCACTGTCGGAGGGTCAGCACTGAGGGAGCGCCGCACTGTCGGAGGGTCAGTACTGAGGGAGCGCCGCACTGTCGGAGGGTCAGTGCTGAGGGAGCGCCGCACTGTCGGAGTTGAGGGAGTGCTGTAGTTTTGACGGCGCCCTCTTTCAGTGGAGATGTTAACCTGCTTGACCTCGCAGGTCGAGGTAAATATCCTTTGGACCCTGTTGGAAGGAGAGCGGGATCGGTGGAGACACATCCCTGGTTTCTGGGGCTATGGATTTATCCCTTAACACATATCTGAGATGACGATGATGATGATGATGATGATGATGATGATTCGGGTCCATCGAGTATGGTTGTTAGCGGGATCTTACTGTGCGTGAATTGCCTGCAGCGCTTCCTACGTTACAGCGGGGACTACACTGGGAGACCTGCTTCAGCAGCTACCGAGCGCTTGGTGAATGGGCTCACATTGTGACCAGAGCGACAGTAATGCGATGGAGCTGAGATGCAGTCAGACAACCAGGCTCATTCTGGTCTGCGGCGATGGAGCCAAATGCACAAGTCTGCACTCCCCGAAAATTAAAACCCTCTCCTTCGCCTGCAGGCCTGAAAGGAACAGAACGAGGCCATTAGGCCCATCTTCTCCGTGCTGGTGTCTCTAGTCCACACACAAGCCTCCCTCTCACCCCCAACAACATGTCCCTCTGTTCCTCTCCCTCCCTCGTATGTTTATCCAGCTTCTCCCCGCCCCCTTAAACCCATCGACTAGATTCCCCTCGGCCACTCCCCGTGTGAGCGAGTCCCACACTCTCCCCACTCCCCGTGGGAGCGAGTCCCACACTCTCCCCACTCCCCGTGGGAGCGAGTCCCACACTCTCCCCACTCCCCGTGGGAGCGAGTCCCACATTCTCCCCACTCCCCGTGGGAGCGAGTCCCACATTCTCCCCCACTCCCCGTGGGAGCGAGTCCCACATTCTCCCCGCTCCCCGTGGGAGCGAGTCCCACATTCTCCCCGCTCCCCGTGGGAGCGAGTCCCACACTCTCCCCGCTCCCCGTGGGAGCGAGTCCCACATTCTCCCCGCTCCCCGTGGGAGCGAGTCCCACATTCTCCCCACTCCCCGTGGGAGCGAGTCCCACACTCTCCCCGCTCCCCGTGGGAGCGAGTCCCACATTCTCCCCGCTCCCCGTGGGAGCGAGTCCCACACTCTCCCCCACTCCCCGTGGGAGCGAGTCCCACACTCTCCCCGCTCCCCGTGGGAGCGAGTCCCACATTCTCCCCACTCCCCGTGGGAGCGAGTCCCACACTCTCCCCCACTCCCCGTGGGAGCGAGTCCCACACTCTCCCCACTCCCCGTGGGAGCGAGTCCCACATTCTCCCCCACTCCCCGTGGGAGCGAGTCCCACATTCTCCCCGCTCCCCGTGGGAGCGAGTCCCACATTCTCCCCGCTCCCCGTGGGAGCGAGTCCCACACTCTCCCCGCTCCCCGTGGGAGCGAGTCCCACATTCTCCCCGCTCCCCGTGGGAGCGAGTCCCACATTCTCCCCGCTCCCCGTGGGAGCGAGTCCCACACTCTCCCCGCTCCCCGTGGGAGCGAGTCCCACACTCTCCCCGCTCCCCGTGGGAGCGAGTCCCACACTCTCCCCGCTCCCCGTGGGAGCGAGTCCCACACTCTCCCCGCTCCCCGTGGGAGCGAGTCCCACATTCTCCCCGCTCTCTGGGTAAAGAGGTTTCTCCTGAATTCCCCGATCGAATTTATTAATGACCATCCTGCAGTTCTGGTCTCAGCCACAAGTGGAGACATCTTCTCCACACCGACCCAATCGAAACCCTACATCAGCTTAAACACCCCTCTCACACTGCACGGTAACTCCCAGTGTGATACGGAGACTGGAATTGTGCACAGTAACTCCCAGTGTGATACGGAGACCGGAACTGTGCACAGTAACTCCCAGTGTGATACGGAGACCGGAACTGTGCACAGTGACTCCCAGTGTGATACGGAGACCGGAACTGTGCACGGTAACTCCCAGTGTGACACGGAGACCGGAACTGTGCACAGTGACTCCCAGTGTGATACGGAGACAGGAACTGTGCACAGTAACTCCCAGTGTGAGACGGAGACCGGAATTGTGCACAGTAACTCCCAGTGTGATACGGAGACCGGAACTGTGTACAGTAACTCCCAATGTGATACGGAGACCGGAACTGTGTACAGTAACTCCCAGTGTGATACGGAGACTGGAACTGTGCACAGTGACTCCCAGTGTGATACGGAGACCGGAACTGTGCACAGTGACCCCCAGTGTGATACGGAGACCGGAACGGTGCACAGTGACTCCCAGTGTGATACGGAGACAGGAACTGTGCTCAGTGACTCCCAGTGTGATACGGAGACAGAAACTGTGCTCAGTGACTCCCAGTGTGAGACGGAGACCGGAATTGTGCACAGTAACTCCCAGTGTGATACGGAGACCGGAACTGTGTACAGTAACTCCCAGTGTGATACGGAGACCGGAACTGTGTACAGTAACTCCCAGTGTGATACGGAGACCGGAACTGTGCACAGTGACTCCCAGTGTGATACGGAGACCGGAACTGTGCACAGTGACTCCCAGTGTGATACGGAGACCGGAACTGTGCACAGTGACTCCCAGTGTGATACGGAGACCGGAACGGTGCACAGTGACTCCCAGTGTGATACGGAGACCGGAACTGTGCTCAGTGACTCCCAGTGTGATATGGAGACAGAAACTGTGCTCAGTGACTCCCAGTGTGATACGGAGACCGGAACTGTGCACAGTGACTCCCAGTGTGATACGGAGACCGGAACTGTGCTCAGTGACTCCCAGTGTGATACGGAGACAGGAACTGTGCTCAGTGACTCCCAGTGTGATACGGAGACAGGAACTGTGCTCAGTGACTCCCAGTGTGATACGGAGACCGGAACTGTGCACAGCGACTCCCAGTGTGATACGGAGACAGGAACTGTGCACAGCGACTCCCAGTGTGATACGGAGACCGGAACTGTGCACAGCGACTCCCAGTGTGATACGGAGACCGGAACTGTGCACAGCAACTCCCAGTGTGATACGGAGACCGGAACTGTGCACAGCGACTCCCAGTGTGATACGGAGACCGGAACTGTGCACAGTGACTCCCAGTGTGATACGGAGACCGGAACTGTGCACAGCGACTCCCTGTGTGATACGGAGACCGGAACTTTGCTAAGTGCTTCAAGGGATGGCCATCCCAGAGCCTAACCGGTTGTAGACAGGGTGTATAACTGGGTGATATTGCAATGAGATGGACTCCTGCTCATTTGTCTGCAGTGATTTGCACTGAGGAGGATTAATGGGCTTGTCTCAGTTCCACCACCTCAGGCCATTCCAATATTGTCAGAGTTATCGATCCTCACAGAGTGACACAGACGCTCCCATTCCCAGGGCCGGCGGGCTGGTGGGGGGCGGGCGGGAGAGAAAGATGGATGAAGCGCACTCCAGGTAGGTGTCGAGAGAGAGAGGGAGAGCTGGGCTCTGGTGGCCTCCGTTTCCACCGGGGGTGGGGACAGAGGGCACGGCCGAGGGGGTCAATCCCGACAGACCCCGTCACAGCTGCGAATCTGTCTTCATTGGCAGGGAGAGAGGGAGAGAGAGAGAGAAGCCGACCGGGGTGACTTTATAAGTTAGGCAGTCCGCAGGCACCATCATCAATCTCCTGGTCTTTAGCTACTTTCCAAAGTGATGACAGCTCCCGCAGTCCCTCTATGGTGAGCAGATTAAACCAGCCGGCTAAACGCTCCTGTTAAGAGGGCCGCTGAGCAATTCAGGACTTGGCGCTAAACCCTCCACCGCTCCCTCCGTGTGCAGCCTGCATTTTGGGACCCGGTCCAGCATCCCAGAGTGTCCCAATGGCACCTCTCTGGAGCGTTCACCCCAACCAGCGTCCTGCCCCGAGACCCACACGGAGATACCAGGACAGGGACCACAAGAGGGAGGCTATAGGGATAAGGGGGCTAGAGCAACCCCTAAAACATATCACCACCTCCAGCCCCTACACCCCTCCCTATTTCTGTAACTCCACCAGCCCCTACAACCCTCCCTATCTCTGTAACCTCCTCCAGCCCCTACAACCCTCCCTATCTCTGTAACTCCTCCAGCCCCTACAACCCTCCCTATCTCTGTAACCTCCTCCAGCCCCTACAACCCTCCCTATCTCTGTAACCTCCTCCAGCCCCTACAACCCTCCCTATCTCTGTAACCTCCTCCAGCCCCTACAACCCTCCCTATCTCTGTAACTCCTCCAGCCCCTACAACCCTCCCTTTCTCTGTAACCACCTCCAACCCCTACAACCCTCCCTATCTCTGTAACCTCCTCCAGCCCCTACAACCCTATCTCTGTAACCTCCTCCAGCCCCTACAACCCTCCCTATCTCTGTAACCTCCTCCAGCCTCTACAAACCCCCTACAACCCTCCCTATCTCTGTGACCTCCTCCAACCCCTACCTATCTCTGTAACCTCCTACAACCCTCCCTCTCTGCAACCTCCTCCAACCCTCCCTATCTCTGTAACCCCCCCAGCCCCTACAACCCTCCCTATCTCTGTAACCTCCTCCAGCCCCTACAACCCTCCCTACCTCTGTAACCTCCTCCGGCCTCTACAAACCTCCCTCTCTGTAACCTCCTCCAGCCTCTACAAACCTCCCTCTCTGTAACCTCCTCCAGCCCCTACAACCCTCCCTATCTCTGTAACCTCCTACAACCCTCCCTATCTGTGACCTCCTCCAACCCCTACCTATCTCTGTAACCTCCTCCAACCCTCCCCATCTCTGTAACCCCCCCCAGCCCCTACAACCCTCCCTATCTCTGTAACCTCCTCCAGCCCCTACACCCCTCCCTATCTCTGTAACCTCCTCCAGCCCCTACGACCCTCCCTATCTCTGTAACCTCCTCCAGCCCCTACAACCCTCCCTATCTCTGTAACCTCCTCCAGCCCCTACGACCCTCCCTATCTCTGTAACCCTCCCACAACCCTCCAAGATCTCTGCGCTCCTCCAATTCCGGCCTCTTGACCATCCCCCCCTATTTTAATCGCTCCACCATCGGCGGCCGTGCCTTCAGCTGCCTGGGGCCCTGAGCTCTGGAATTCCGTCCCTAAAACCTCTCCTTCGCTCTCTCTCCTCCTCTAAGACGCTCGCTCCCTCTCTGTGTGATCGAGGTTTATGGTCACCTGTCCTCCTGTGTGTTGACGTGTCTCAGGGTTATAAGTGTTGTTCTCAGTCGCTCAGTTCACACTGGGACAATCGGCTTTATTGAAGACACGAGATTTATGCAGCTAATTGTTGTTGATGTGTGTGGATCCTCGGGGAGAGGGTTTCGGTGACTAGAGGTTTGTGTGCAGAATAACAACAGTAACATCACTCACCAAAGTTCGACACAGTTATTATTAGGTTGAATCACTGCAGATAGTATCTGTCCCTTCACGGCATGTGGACATTTCCGGCCAGTCAGGCATTGGCTTTATTTTATTCATTCACAACCTGTGTCTGGACCAGCACTTGTTGCCCCGTCCCTAACTGCCCCCTTGGGAAGGTGGGGTTGAGCTGCCTTCTTGAACCGCTGCAGTCCCCGTGTGGTGTAGGTACACCCACAGCGCTGTTAGGGAGGGAGTTCCAGGATTTTGTCCGTGTGGTGTAGGTACACCCACGGCGCTGTTAGGGATGGAGTTCCAGGATTTTGTCCGTGTGGTGTAGGTACACCCACAGCGCTGGTAGGGAGGGAGTTCCAGGATTTTGTCCGTGTGGTGTAGGTACACCCATGGCGCTGTTAGGGAGGGAGTTCCAGGATTTTGTCCCTGTGGTGTAGGTACACCCATGGCGCTGTTAGGGAGGGAGTTCCAGGATTTTGTCCGTGAGGTGTAGGTACACCCACAGCGCTGTTAGGGAGGGAGTTCCAGGATTTTGTCCGTGTGGTGTAGGTACACCCACGGCGCGGTTAGGGAGGGAGTTCCAGGATTTTGACCCAGCGACAGTGAAGGAACGGCTGATATATTTCCAAGTCGGGATGGTGAGTGACTCGGAGGGGAACTTCCAGGTGGTGGGTGTTCTCCATGTGTCTGCTGCCCTTGTCCTTCTAGATGGTAGAGGTGGTGGGATTGGAAGGTGCTGTCGAAGGAGCCTTGGTGAGTTGCTGCAGTGCATCTTGTAGATGGTACACACACTGCTGCTACTGTGCGTCGGTGGTGGAGGGAGTGAATGTTTGTGGATGGGGTGCCGATCGAGCGGGGCTGCTTTGCCCTGGACGGTGTCGAGCTTCTTGAGTGTTGTGGGAGCTGCACTCATCCAGGCAAAGTGGGGAGTATTCCATCCCACTCCTGACATGTGCCTTGTAGATGGTGGACAGGCTTTGGGGAGTCAGGAGGTGAGTTACTCTCCACAGGATTCCCAGCCTCTGACCTGCTCTTGTAGCCACAGTATTTATATGGCTGGTCCCAGTTCAGTTTCTGGTCAATGGTAAAACCCCCGGGATGTTGATAGTGGGGGATTCAGCGATGGTGATGCCCATTGAACGTCAAGGGGGCGATGGGTGGATTGAGTTATAACCTGCGCGTGTTGTTAGAAATCAGTATCCCTTCCGTCACCGACCCCCCTGTCACCGGGAACTGCTGCCCAGTCGAAATGGAGCGCGTTCCGGGTACCTGGATGGAAGCTTCTGTCTGACGGGCTGTGCCATGAATTGGGGTGTGTCTTTAGGGCCGCGTCTCCCTCAAGGGGCGATGGTTCCAATCTCTCCTGTGGGAGATGGGTCATTGTGGATCCCTCATTGGGAAGTTTATGGTGGGGGGGGTGAGGGGTCATCTTGATCACTGCTGAGTGGGGCCCATTTCAGAGGGCGTTTTGGGGAGGGTGGGTGGGGGGGGTCAACCCCATTGCTGTGGGGTCTGGAGTCACACGTCGGACAGACCGGGTAAGATAAAGGGGGGGGGTTTAGTGCGACCAGACAGGTTGTGAACCACAGTCGACGTCGCCATCTCTGCATCATTCCAGGTTCTACTTCATTGAGTTTAAGTCTCACCGGAGCCGCTCTGTGGTGGTGCCAACTGACCACCCCCCCAACGTCGTCCGGTTTGCCAGCACGGGTAGTAGCACAGCCGCCGGGCCAGGGGTCTGTCCTCCAGCGAGAGAGAGAGAGAGAGAGAAAGAGAGAGAGACAGAGAGCGAGGGAGAGGGAGAGAGAGAGAGAGATAGAGAGAGAGAGAGAGCGAGGGAGAGAGAGAGAGAGAGATAGAGAGAGAGAGAGAGAGAGCGAGGGAGAGAGAGAGAGAGATACAGAGAGAGAGAGAGAGATAGAGAGAGAGAGAGAGAGCGAGGGAGAGAGAGAGAGATACAGAGAGAGAGATAGAGAGAGAGAGAGAGACAGAGAGCGAGGGAGAGGGAGAGAGAGAGAGAGATAGAGAGAGAGAGAGAGCGAGGGAGAGAGAGAGAGAGAGATAGAGAGAGAGAGAGAGCGAGGGAGAGAGAGAGAGAGAGATACAGAGAGAGAGAGAGATAGAGAGAGAGAGAGAGAGCGAGGGGGAGAGAGAGAGAGATACAGAGAGAGAGATAGAGAGAGAGAGAGAGACAGAGAGCGAGGGAGAGGGAGAGAGAGAGAGATAGAGAGAGAGAGAGAGCGAGGGAGAGAGAGAGAGAGAGATAGAGAGAGAGAGAGAGAGCGAGGGAGAGAGAGAGAGAGAGAGATACAGAGAGAGAGAGAGAGATAGAGAGAGAGAGAGAGCGAGGGAGAGAGAGAGAGATACAGAGAGAGAGATAGAGAGAGAGAGAGAGACAGAGAGCGAGGGAGAGAGTGAGAGAGATAGAGAGAGAGAGAGAGAGATAGAGAGACAGAGAGAGAGAGCAAGGGAGAGAGAGAGAGAGAGAGCGAGGGAGAGAGAGAGAGATACAGAGAGAGAGAGATAGAGAGAGAGAGAGAGAGACAGAGAGCGAGGGAGAGAGTGAGAGAGATAGAGAGAGATAGAGAGAGAGAGAGAGAGACAGAGAGAGAGAGCAAGGGAGAGAGAGAGAGAGAGAGAGAGAGCGAGGGAGAGAGATAGAGAGAGAGAGCGAGGGAGAGAGAGACAAGGAACTCGGGATGGAGCGGTCAAAGGTTTCAATCCACGGAGCCCATTTTGTGCCAAGAGACCTTTTTAATGCGCGTTTCGAGGGCGCTGGGTGCCCGTGGGAGAGCTGCCCGTCAGTGCCGTGCCATCGGTTTGAAAAACAAAAACCCCGACATGATTCGCCCAGTTGTCCGTTTGTGGGGGGGGTAGAAACCAGCGCCCGTCAGAGTCCGAGGGTTTCTCAGGCCCCCTCCTCGTACGTACTTGAAGAAATATAAAACTTTTTTCTTTTACAAAATACACAAAGTCTTTCAGATGCTCCCTCCCTCCCCCCACCCGCCCCACCCCCAGTACATCATCTCGTGGGGATTGGGGGACGGGGGTCTGGTCCTCCGGCCGGGCGGGCGGGGGGTAAAGGTCGCCCTCGGTGTCCGGTCCAGTCGCTCGGAGATTCGAGACGTG